>NC_134360.1:108527071-108827071 GCF_048569485.1 Anomaloglossus baeobatrachus
TGAGGCTCTGATACAGGCCTGGAACCATATCATCACTCGTGAACATCTGCAGAAGCTTGTTCACTCAATGCCACAGAGATGCAAGTTGGTGCTCAAGAGCAAAGGCTGGCCAATAAAGTATTAGACGCTAAAGATGCACACAAAAGGCCCTTTTCAGGACTCTGAATTAAATAAAAAATAATAAATCTTAAAAATTTAAATTTAAGTCTGTGTGAACTTGCATTGGAAGTTAATGAACTTAGAAACCTGTTCACCATTCTACACACTGTACTGGTGTAGGTATGGTTATGCTGTAAGAAAAAATATTAAAAATTTACATACCATAACAATTTATACACTTGGGACATTCAAAATGAGTATGGCATACAATGAGGGATTACAAAAACATATATGTTGCAGTTTCACTGTAGAGATCCAGAAGTATGAAATATATAGTTTTCTTTATGCCTATGCAGGACTTATGAACACCACTATATATATATATATATATATATATATATATATATATAATATGTATGTATGTATATATGTGTGAATATATATATATATATATATGTATGTATGTATATATGTGTGAATATATATATATATATGTATATATATGTATGTGTGTATATGTGTGTGTATATATACACAGTACAGACCAAAAGTTTGGACACACCTCATTCAAAGAGTTTTCTCTATTTTCATGACTCTGAAAATTGTAGATTCACATTGACGGCATCAATGTGTACATGTCACGTATGTATGCATGTGTGTGTGTGTGTGTGTATATATGTATATATATATCTATCTAATATATAAAGCTGAATGTGTATATGTGTGTGTATGTATGTCCGGGATTGGCATTTGCACCGTCGCAGCTACAGCCACAAAAGTTTGCACACTCACACTTCTGGACCCCGAGAGCGTCATAGGCTATGTTTCGAGGGGAAATTTTAACCCCGCGCTTTAGTTATTCGCCAAAAAACCTGCCTCCATTAAAACGAATGGAGCTGGGAGCCACAGTGCAGCCAGAACTTCAGAAGAATGCACAGCCATGCCCTTATATGGAATGTTGGCGTGTCACAATGCAGCCAGGGGAAGAGACAGACACAGACAAGGAAAGAGGCAGACACAGACAGGGTAAGAAACAGACGTAGACAGGGTAAGAGACAGACACAAAGAGACAGACTGACAGGTAAAGAGACAGATAAAGAGACAGACACAGGGAAAGAGACAGACACAGGGAGACAGATAAAGAGACAGACACAGGGAAAGAGACAGATAAAGAGACAGAGACAGGGAAAGAGACAGAGACAGGGAAAGAGACAGAGACAGGGAAAGAGACAGAGACAGGGAAAGAGACAGAGACAGGGAAAGAGACAGAGACAGGGAAAGAGACAGAGACAGGGAAAGAGACAGAGACAGGGAAAGAGACAGAGACAGGGAAAGAGACAGAGACAGGGAAAGAGACAGAGACAGGGAAAGAGACAGAGACAGGGAAAGAGACAGAGACAGGGAAAGAGACAGAGACAGGGAAAGAGACAGACACAGGGAAAGAGACAGACACAGGGAAAGAGACAGACACAGGGAAAGAGACAGACACAGGGAAAGAGACAGACACAGGGAAAGAGACAGACACAGGGAAAGAGACAGACACACAGGGAAAGAGACAGACACACAGGGAAAGAGACAGACACAGGGAAAGAGACAGACACAGGGAAAGAGACAGACACAGGGAAAGAGACAGACACAGGGAAAGAGACAGACACAGGGAAAGAGACAGACAAACAGAGAGAGAGAGACAGAGAATGGGAGAGAAAGAGAGACAGTTACTATCCCGGGCAGCGCCGGGTGCTATGTTGTGAGGCGAAATTTTAACCCTGCGCGTTCCAATTTACCAATCAATTTTGCCCTTATCTACATAATGGGGAAAAAGTAAAACGAAAAGTGTTGGGGGCAAATTGACAGCTCCAGATGTGAACAAGGGGCACTTAAAAAATGAGGCGATGGCGCCAAAGAGTATATACCGTACAGTTGCTAAGGTGGGGCCCCGACATGGGATACTCACCACACTCTGGGATATGAACACACACACACAATGCGCCACACACTACCACGTGCTTGAACACATATACCACCCTCAGCACACATCTCACCACACATACGCCAACCTCGCCACATAATCGCCCTAAACACACACAAGTCTGGTATTATCCTTCAAAAATAAAAATCTGATTAATAAGCAGCCAAACTACAAGAACAACAAATGTACCACATAGGAAATACGGCAGCTGTCAGTCACATGACCTGTCTATATGTGTATGTGTGAGCTAATATATACTGTCAGGGGGGAGGGCTTTATGTTGCCTGGAGATTTATCAGGCTGCCAATAGCAACCAATCACAGCTTAGCTTCTATTTTGCTACAGTTAATTAATCTGAGCTCTGATTGGTTAATATAGGCAACAATTTAATAATTACATTTCTATCTATTTGTTTTGTGGTTTTTGAGTGCAGAATACATTTTTGTTAATACATTCTATTTTGTTAACAGCAGTTATCAACCCGGGCGAAGCCGGGTAGTACACCTTCTCATTCAAAGAGTTTTCTCTATTTTCATGACTCTGAAAATTGTAGATTCACATTGCAGGCATCAATGTGTACATGTCATGTATATGTATGTATGTGTATGTGTGTGTGTGTGTATATATATATATATATATATATCTATCTATCTAATATATAAAGCTGAATGTGTGTATGTGTGTGTGTATGTATGTCCGGGATTGGTATCTGCACCGTCGCAGCTACAGTCACAAAATTTTGCACACTCACACGTCTGGACCCGGAGAGTGTCATAGGCTATGTTTTGAGGGGAAATTTTAACCCCGCGCTTTAGTTATTCCCCAAAAAACCTGCCTCCATTAAAGCGAATGGAGCTGGGAGCCACAGTGCAGCCATAACTTAAGAAGAATGCGCAGCCACGCCCTTAAATGGAATGTTGGCGTGTCACAATGTAGCCAGGAAATGAGACAGACACAGACAGGGAAAGAGGCAGAGACAGACAGGGTAAGAGACAGACACAGACAAAGAGACAGACTGACAGGGAAAGAGAGGGAAAGAGACAGACAGGGTAAGAGACAGACCGGGAAAGTGACAGAGATAGATAGGCAGACAGGGAAAGAGATAGATAGACAGGGAAAGAGACAGACGGACAAAGAGAGAGAGACAGAGAGAGATACAGAGGGGGAGACAGACAGAGAATGGGAGAGAAACAGAGAGACCGTTACTATCCCGGGCAGCGCCGGGTGCTACAGCTATAATTTAACTTGGGCAAAGCCGGGTAGTACAACATCTAGTGTGTGTGTATATATATGTGTGTGTGTGTGTGTGTGTGTGTGTGTGTGTTTGTGTATATGTGTGTATTTGTGTGTGTTTGTGTATATGTGTGTATTTGTGTGTGTTTGTGTATGTGTGTATTTGTGTATATGTGTGCGTGTATATGTGTGTATATACACACATATATATGTATGTATGTGCATGTGTACCTATGTGTCTGTATATACAGTATGTGTATGTATGCATGTATGTGTGTGTGTATATATATGTGTGTGTGTGTATATATATATATATATATATATATGTGTATATATATATATATTCATACATACATAAACTTACACTTTAAAACTGCTATGCAATCTCAGTTTTGAAGGCATCCATTATACAAGGGGCTGCTGATAAGTCTTTGTCTTTACCCAGAAAGAAACGAGATATGATGATGGAACGTTACATTTAGGCCATGTACGCACGTTGCGTTTTTTTTCTTGCGTTTTGGTTGCGTTTTATAATTTGCACTGTCATTGACAAAATGCATGCGTTTTGCTTCCCCAGCAAAGTCTATGATAAATCAGAAATTCCATGCACACATTGCTTTTTTTCATTGCGTTTTGTTTGGCAAATATTTGTCATAATCGTTGCCTAAAGAAAAGCATCATGTCACTTCTTCATTGTGTTTTGTGAACATTTTCCACCCATTGAAATGAATGAGGTGTGTCAAAACACAACCAAACTGTTTAGTTGTGCATTTGCACTGCCTTTTGGTTGCGTTTTCGATGCATTTTTGTCAACAAAAACGCAGGTCACCATCTTTTCTCCATTCTTTCTCTCCCTCTCTCTCTTGCTCTCTGTCTTTACCCCCTTCATATTCTCCAATCACCGGCGCAGCGCGGCTGTCACACTGCTCCCACAGCCTCTGCTGCTTCTGAAAGTGTCGGCCGCTCATTAGGCTCATCTCTTATTCACTTCACCCTCTCTCCACCTGCGCCTATGATTGGTTGCAGTCAGACACACCTCCACTCTGAGTGACAGTTGTCAGACTGCAACCAATCACAGCTGCCGGTGGGCAGGTCTATATCGTACAATAAATAAATACTTTAAATTTTTACACCCAGCCAAGATAAAGCCTTGGATTACAGCTGGGGGCTGGTATTCTCAGACTGAGGAAACCCACATTATTGGGAGTCCCCCAGCCTTAAAATATCAATAAGCAGCCGCCCGGAATTACCGCATCCATTAGATGCGACAGTGATGGGACTGTACCCAGCTCATCCCGATTGCCCTGGTGCGGTGGCAATCAGGGTAATAAGGAGTTAATTGCAGCCCAGAGCAGCCACTAAGTCCTAGCTTAGTGATGGCAGACGTTTGAGACACCCCCTCATCTCTAATCTGTAAGTGAAAGTAAATAAACACGAACACCGAAAATTCCTTTATTTGAAATAAAAGACAAAAAGCCACCCTCTTTCACCAGATTATTAACCCCCCAAACACCCTTCCATGTCCGACTTAATCCACACAAGCTCCCACGTCGCTTTCAGGTCTGCTACATCTGACACTCACAGCGAGTGCCATAGAACAAGACTGCTCGCTGTGAGCTCCACGCAGCAACTGAAGTGAGTCGCACTATCAGCGGGATGTCACTTAGGTTAGCCGCTGTCACAGCTGGAGTCCTCCACCTGTGAAAGCAAATTACTCTGAAGAGAGCTGCGCGATCTCACTAAGGTGATTTCCCGTCACAGCTGGAGTCCTTCACCTGTGAACGCAAATCAGGCGGCGACACAGAGCCGCGAGAGGAGAATGAACTCGGGTGAATATCTAACGGCTGCAGGCCCTGCACTACTGCTTGTGTCGCGGCACTGATGTCAGAGGTTCACCCGAGTTCATTCTCTTTGCGTTGCTTTTTAGGCGGGCATTTATGCCCTAGGGTGCTGCTGTGACAGTACAGGGAAGTAGCAGAGCGGAATCGCCGTGGGACCTCGTGTGGATTACTCCGGACCTTCAGGGGTGTTTAGGAGTTAATAAAGTGGTGAGAAATAGTGTTGTTTTGTATTTTATTCCAAATAAAGGATTTTGGGGGTGTATGTTTTTATTTACTTTCACTTACAGATTAGTGATGAGGCGGGGTCTGATAGAAGACTGCCTTCACTAATCTAGGGCTTAGTGGCTGCTGTGGGCTGCCATTAACTCCTTATTACCCCGATTGCCACCACACCAGGGCAACGGAAGAGCCAGGTTCAGCGCCAGAAATGGTGCATCTTATGAAGGCGCCACTTCTGGGGCGACCGTGGGCTATTAGGCTGAAAGGGCCAAATAACAATGTGCCTTTCCACTCTAATAATATTAACCCCCTGTTGTCTACTGCACCTTGGCTGGCTTTAGAAAAATGGGGGACCCCACGGCATATTTTTTTTATTTATTTTTTTTAATCAAGAGCAAGATTTCTTTGGACAGCTTGCTGCACCCTTTGCTTTTCAGAGCTACCTTCAATTGATTCAAAAGTTCAATGTAATACCTTGCATCGATGGTGGAACCCTTTTGAAGACAGTCCACTAGCAACACGCCCTCCTTATCCCAGAGCACAGACGCCATCACCTTAGTTGCTAATTTTTGCACCCTGAACTTCTTTGGACGATGAGAACCACTGTGCCTCTCTTTTGACTGCTCCTTGTTTTCAGGGTCATACAAATAAATCCAGGTCTCATCCATAGTGACCAGTTGATCCAGGAAGCTCTTATCAGTCGGGAAACGCTGACAAATAGACCGGGAAGTTTTCACTCACATGCTTCTCTGATCTGTTGTCAAACATTTGGGCTCCCAGATAGCTTCCCTATGTCCAAATGTTCATGGATAATGACACAAATGCATTCATGGGAAATCCCCATGATGTCTGCTATTACTTAAGCTGAAATTCGTCAATTCTTTAGTATGAGGTTATATACGGCATCGACGATCTCTGGAACAACCACCACTCTCGGTTGTCCAGGAGGTTCCTCATCATTGGTGCTGAAGTAGCCCGATTTAAATTTGGCAACCCAGTTCTTAACTGTGGAATATGAAGGCCATTGATCCCCCAAGTCCTTCGAGGACTTTCCTTGCAGAAGCAATAATTTTAGCACTCCTCTGCTCTCAGTTGCTGTGAATATCGCATTAGACTCCGCCATTTTGTTTTTCCACGTGCGTAGAACACTGTTGCCATAAGCAACAAACACAAAATTTTGAAAACCTATATTAGACACACAAAGCTTTCATGTGATGTAACATTTGTTACCATAGAAACAAAGATCACAAAGCCAAAGACTTATCAGCAGCCCTTCGTATTATTGTATTAGCTTTAACCATTCGTATCCACTAGTTTGCTTGTTTGTCATCATGAGATGTCATTTCCTTCATGACCACACTGCCCTGTGTTCCATCACATTTTTTTTATGTTTCATGGAGGTAATATCGTGTTTATATGACATTTTTGTATAATAAAGCTCTTGATTGAATTCCAACTTTGGATTATTTTTTAACACAGAGAAAAGAGGAGTTTTAAATGTGCAAAATGTTTTTTATTTTTTAATTATGAACAAAAGAATAAAAATTCACCATAAAGATTACAATGCCACGGATGGAAAATTAACTAACCCAACACCTGTGGATCACCAGTCAATCAATAAATTGTATATAAATGTCATAATAGCAAGGAAAGTGACCATGTGCATAAAATAAATCTATAATTCTAAAAATGACAAATGCCCGATAATACAACATATATAACAGCACAAAAAGTGCTTACCCTGGGTTAACTTGTGATTTGGAGGGCAAAAGAGGGGTACCAAATAATTTGACCTCAACGGCCGTTTCGCGGGACTTAGCCCACTTCTTCCTGGAGGAGAATAGGATTGGATTATATTTTGTATCTAATGCTAAACCACAGGTCAAATATAGTTGTATATTTATCTTCTTGGGACTTTGCTGGTGTTTGATTTTGTCTTAATAAGATATGGACCATTGCATCCAATTGTAGGTAATTATTATTTGGTGGAAGAGGATAAAGTGTACAACTTGGGTTTGGTTGTTTGGGGAGGAAGGGTGAAGTAAAAGCAGTCCCTCACTAAAGTTTAGTGTTCAACATATATTGCTATATTTTACCTTTTTGGGTTTTATTGGTTTCAATATTTTACTGCCGTGGGGGGGTTTGTGCTGGAAACTGCTGGCAGTGTGCTGTCTGCCAGAAAACTTTTGCATTTTTGCTGCAATTTTCGTATGTGCAGCAACACTACTCTAGTTTTGCAATATGGAAAATAAAACACCTGGAAATTACAGCAAATTTCAGTGACTGTCATTGCAGATGGCTGCCTTTTCTGATTTTAATGCTTTCTTTCACAGAATGTTTACTAAATGAAGACAACTTTTCTGTACGGTGCCCCAAGCACAAGGTAAGGACAGCATTGATTGTAGAGCCTGTTTGTGTCTTCAGGTAATTCTTCCATAGCATTGTGTACCCTATCTCAAGAGGGTCTCAACATTTGTGCATAGACGCACACCATGAAAGGACCACTTTTTACAACTATGTAGTTTGGTTTTCTTCTACAAAACTGTGCCACTTTTTAATCTGTGGCACAAGGCTTCATTCAGACTTCTATGATTTTTCACACAGACTGCAAAAAATAAAAAACGGGCTAAGTAGTAACTTTGTCAGCCAGTTTTCATTAAGTGTTTGCTCAGCGTGTGTTTCTTCCATGTGTTTGATCAGAGATTGGTCGCTTAGTTTTTACCATTGGTGTTTTCAATATCCGTTCTCTAATCAGCGCTTGGCAATGTCTCTTGTTACCATCAGTGCCTCATCAGTGATTACATAGTCTGTTTTCGGTCCGTGCGTCAGATTTTACCATCTGTTCTTCATCAGTGATTTTTTCCATATGAAAAAAATTAAATTTCAAAGTTCCATGTATCCAATAGTATTCACAAAAAGTACAAAAAAACTCCTTAAAACCAATAATCTTTATTAGGGAAAGCACACTTGTAGATCTCTGGTTTACTTCCCAGTTTCAGTATTTGAAAAATATTAGTACTACCATAAATATTGGGAGTACCAGGGAGAACGTACAGTTTGGACTGGACTTGAGGACTTTAATGCCAAGTTATTGAATGTATAAATTAGTCATCTCAAGTATACACCAGATATGGAGAGATATTGTTATTCATTGGGGATTTTTGTTTTATAATGGTAATTCACCTTGGATTAATAGGAGAACGCTAAATATATCTCCTTCCCCTATTTCATCTATCCCCACTTCTGAAGCAGTTGTTCTGTTACTATTTTCCAATAGCTGGGACCAATGTAAGAGTCATTTTGTATTTATGTGGGCACTCAGGGTTCTTTTAAAAAAAATTCTAATAAAGATTATTGATTTTAAGGCGTTTTTTTGTACTTTCCGTGAATACTACTTTGAGCCCTCGTGGGCAGGGACTTCCGTCCTCCTGTACCAGTCTGTGCCTTGTATGTTTTGATTGTTGTACTTGTCCCTATTTTGTATATCCCTTTCACATGTAAAGCGCCATGGAATAAATTTGGCTATAATAACAACAACTTCTAATAATAATACAATCCTGAACAAATTAATTCTGCAATCATGCACTGTGAAATATTCCTTGTATCCGCTATATTGTTAATTATGGAGAGGGCATGAGCTGCACACCAAAACCAGACAGGTGCTGCGGCTGCCCCTGACTTTCTTGTTCCCTAAGGCTATGTGCACACGCTGAGTAATTAGTTGCAGAAATTTCTGTGCCAATGTACATCTCCTGGTACATCTCCTGGCAGAAAAAACACACGTTTTTTCCATGCAGTTTTCACATGAATTTTTCATGTATTTGTGGTGGAAAATGCTGGCAAAAAGCCTGAAAGAATTGACATGCTCAAAACCATAGAAAAACTGGAGTAACACATCCACTAAAATCATGTTATTTATTAAAGATTAATTATAAAATATAGCAAACATAAACAACATTACATAAGTCAGATTTTTACAGAGGAAATATCAGACACAAATTTCATTAGTGGGGGAGGGGCAACTTAGGAGGAGAAAAACCCATCTCAATCATAGGGCGAATACCTGACTAAATAAATCAATCACTGAGTTGGGTATGACATCAATTAAATATGTCAATACACTAATAAAGTGAAATAAATGGCCGTCAAAAAATCCCACTCAGCAAAGTACAAGCAGAAATCATTGCGTCAGCTTACCAATGGTAGATGAGGAAAGTCCCCCTGGAGATCCCAACAACCCAATGTGCGTTTCGCCTGGTGGCTTTCTCCCAAGAAGACACATGGCTGTACTAGCTCAAAAGGGCGCTTCTACTCAATACTGAGCAAAGGGTCTGAATACTTATAACCATGTGATATTTCAGTTTTTCTTGTGTAATAAATTTGCAAAAAATTCAGGGTTTTTTTCTGTCAAGCTGGGCTGCAGAGTGTACATTAATGAGAAAAAAATTTACTTTTTTGCATTTACCAAATGGCTGCAATGAAACAGAGAAAAATTTTAAAGGTGTCTGAATAGTTTCCGTACCCACTGTAATATTACCTCTTTCTGCGTATTTCTGACCCTGAGATGTTGGTGCTTGATGAATTGTATATTCCTAAGAATTGACATGCTGCATTTTATTTTCTACACCAAACATACAAATGAAAGATAAGCAACGTGCACAAAACTCCAAAATTCACATTGACTTTGCTTGCATAAGGATAGGCATGCAGATTTCTGCAAAATTGCACCCAAAAATGTATAAAGAACGCAGTCTTACTTCTTGTGTCCTATAATCCTCCATTAAAACAAATTCTTAAGAGATCCGATGGGTGGGGGGGGGGAAGTTGTGCAAACGCAACTCTTTTGTCTGTTGTTCACCTCTTACCAAGATTGGGTATACTGGGTACGTTCTAGATCATGTTGGTGTAATCACTGCCTGCTTCTGTGGTGAGCTGGCAGTGTTCCCTGCACATGTCTGCTGTTTTAAACAGCAGACATGTGGGACTTTCAGGCGCAGGTGGATCCACAATCCACCTGCGCCTGTTAACCCCTTAAATCACTCACAATTTGACTAGTAAAATAAAATAAAGTTTAAAAAAAGTTTTAAATAAAACATTTTTAAAAAAAACAAAACCGATTCATACCATTTGAAAATTAAACAGTTAAAAAATACACGTTTGTTATCACCGGGTTAAGAAATGCCCGATCTATCAAAATATAAAATCAATCTGATCGGTAAACGGCGTAGCGGCAAAACAATTTCCAAACTCCAAAATTATTTTTTTTTTGGTCGCTGCAAATTTTGCACTAAAATTGCAATTTACCGTATTTTTCGCTTTATAAGACGCACCTGATTATAAGACGCACCCCCAAATTTGGTGAAGGAATAGAGAATTTTTTAATAAATGGGGTACGTCTTATAATGCCAGTGTCCGTCTAACAAATCATATATGGTATATGTCCCTCATAGCCCCCCCCATCCTAAAATTAGCCCGCTTACTCTGGATATGGCCACCTTATATTGAATATAGCACCCTTGTGCTGGCACACATCCCCCAGTGATGCCACATGTCCTCTATGGCTGGCACACGTCCTCTATGGCTAGCACATGGCCCCTATGGCTAGCACATGGCCCCCTGTGGCTGGCACACGGCCCCTATGGCTGGCACATGGCTCCTATGGCTGGCACACGGCCCCTGTGGCTGGCACACGGCCCCTGTGGCTGGCACACGGCCCTTGTGGCTGGCACACGGCCCCCTGTGGCTGGCACACGGCCCCCTGTGGCTGGCACACATCACCCTGTGTTAGATATCGCCCCCATGCTGCTGCTTTTAGTAAAATAAACTCTTTCCTTACCTTCTCCAGCACTGTCTTCCCTGTGTCTCCCTCAGTGGGATTGAGCTCCTCCTGTCTCCTGCACTTCCTGGTTCTCGGTGCGGTCATGTGATCCGCACAGCAGAGAGATATCTCTGCGTGCATGATCACAGCGGCAGGAGGGAGACACGCAGGAGGAGGTAAGTAAAGAGTTTTTTATTTTACTATGGGCAGCAGCATGGGGGCCATAGCTAACACAGGGGGGCATGTGCGATCAAAGGGAAACACTGGCAGATATAATATGCGTCGCCCCCCCAGCCCATCACCACGGTGCGGTTTCAGCACCACTGTGATGGACAGCGGCTGTGCATATTATATGAGCGGGAGCAGGAGATCTAACGCTGCCGCCTGCAGCTTTCACCTGCTTCTATCAGCCTCCAGCACGGCTCCAGAGCGGCCCCCACCTCCCCTGGACCCTGCAATATATAATCCGTATATTCGGATTATAAGACGCACCCCCTACTTTTCCCCCAAAATTTGGGGGAACAAAAGTGCGTCTTATAAAGTGAAAACTACGGTAAATCACCCGGGGCTAAAGGGGTTAAACTACTGATTTCTGCTGGATCCTTTTTTTTTTTTTGTTTTTTTTTGTTTTGGTTTTTTTTTTTATTTAAAGTTTGGAGTCTATGGAGAATGGATCCGTTAATGGATTCCTGTTTAGCCATCCATTTTTCTTGCATTTGTAGGGGATCCATTTTTTTTCCTTCAGGATCCATTCAAATGGAAGATGAAGAGCAATCAGTTATCGGATGTCTTCTCCGTAGACTCCCGTGTAAAAAAAAATAATTAAAAAAAAAAACAGATCCAGCAGACAGCAAGACAGCATTTTGCCAACAGATGTCTGCCTGGTTCTAACGGGTGATTACAGGACATGTGAACTCAGCCTTAGATTATATGTGTCACCGTCTTCTGTAATGTCGTAAACAGCTGTTTCTTTTTTTTCTTTTTTTTTTGGGTGGGGGTTTGCAGACACACGGTCTACTTATCAATACAGATACATATGCAAGAGGACCGAGAGTTTTTAAGTGCAAAAATAGACAAATTTTATTAGGTACAGCAGGTGATTAATCATAAAATCACATAAAATCCAAATATTTACAGGACCCAGGGCTCAGGTACATGCCATATCAGGGCTAAATTTCAGACAAAAGTTATGTAGCAATGCACCCACTCCGGTGCATATATTAAATGCATTTAAGCAAAGTCAGCCTGACAGAAATATTAACCCCTCAAAGGCTCCATCACATCGCAACAAGTGCCATAATATCTCCGGTATATCTACCAATTGGTGGTAAGGTGGTATTGCCCAGCCTGGTCACAGGAGCAACCTCAAAAAAGCGACGTACATTTTGAAAAGCGGTATATTAAAATCTTCATCAGGGTAGAGGTGTTCTGACCATCTATCCCAGAGCTCCGGTTTTAAATAATCGCGCTGATCAGATCAGTCCGGAAGTTCGCACACAGGGCATGCGCCGGTTCACAGGCAAGTCCCGCGAGACCGCCGCCGTCACGTCATAATCGCGCATGCGCAGGAGCGTGGACGCGTCGCCATAGCTCCCGCGCAGGCGCGAGACGGCCAGACAGCGGCGATCAGGCAGGGACGAGCATGTAAGCCGGTGCACGCGCACAGGAACCACCGGAACTCACCAGAAGCGTAACAAAATATAAAAGTGTTATGTTACAGGTACATAAAGTCCACAATTGCAGAGAGTGACAGGCATAACGTTATTTATGTTATATTCCACAGGAAACATCCTTTTCATCTTTAATCATCCATATGGATATCCTGTCACACTTCCACCAATGATAGTTTTTATCACATTAACCTGCAATCACAAAAAGTATGAATGAGTCTTCGGGATAGATGGACAGAGGAGTGCAAATTAAAACGATTAAAAATGATAAGATTATAGGTGGTTAGGAAGAGGGAAGGTGGTATCACAATCAAAAGGTGAGACAAAGGAGATATATGCAAATTATCTATCCCTGCAGGATTCATCCACAGGGCTGTATATACCCTGATATATGTGTAAACATGTATGCTCATGTATATTTCCTAGATGGTATTACAAGAAGGGTGAATAACTAACGGCCTCATTGAGACCTCTAGGGACCAGAGTGTCCAAGGTAACAATCCACTTCGTCTCGCATTGCATTGTGCTAGACGTTTTCTGAGGTCACCACCCCTGATTCCTCCCACTATGGCATCAATGCCTCTGATTTTAAGTTTGGAGGGGTCACCGGAGTGGTGAGATCTGAAATGTCGAGGTAATGTTTTTAGGACACTTGGATCAACCTCTGATTTGGCCGCAGCAATGTCTCTGACATGCTCCCTGACCCTGATGCGGAACGCACGGGAAGTGAGCCCCACATAGGTCAGGGGGCATGTACATGTAGCAAAATTATATCACGTGTGTGGTACCACACGTGATATATTGTTTAATGTGAAAGTTCTTTGATCCATCTGATGAATGGAAAGTTGAGCTACGGAGGACATTGCTGCAGGCCAAACAGTGCCCACAAGATCCCTGTATCGGCCCGCGTGATCCAAATGGATTAGCCCTAGGCAAGACATAGTGGCTCTGTACCAGAATATCTTTCAGACTTCTGGCCCTCCTTGAGGTCATCATTGGATTTTGGGTCAGTACCTCCGCAAGTACCGGGTCAGTGAAGAGTACCGGCCAATGTCTCTTCATAATATGGCGCATAGTCTCCCATTCTTGGTTGTAGGTCCCAATGAACCTGACTGTGCCATCCTGTTTTTTTGTTTTTTTTGGGGTATTAATCAGCAATTGTGCTCTAGAGGTTTTTTTCGCACAGTTGTAGCCAGATTTTATGCTCCTTATGCTGTACCCCCTATCACGAAAGCGATCTCTGAGGTCCACAGACTGTGCCTCAAACATGGTGTCAGATGAGCATATCCGTCTCATCCTCAGGTACTGCCCGGTCGGGATGGCGCGAATTGTGGATGGATTATGGGCTGAGGACCCATGCAGCAGTGCATTTACAGACGTCTCCGTGCGCCGGCTTAAATGCTCGTCCCTGCCTGATCGCCGCCGTCTCGCGCCTGCGCGGGAGCTATGGCGACGCGTCCACGCTCCCGCGAATGCGCGATTATGACGTGGCGGCGGCGGTCTCGCGGGACTTGCCTGTAAACCGGCGCATGCGCCGTGTGCGAACTTCCGGACTGATCTGATCAGCGCGATTATTTAAAACCGGAGCTCTGGGATAGATGGTCAGAACACCTCTATCCTGATGAAGATTTTAATATACCGCTTTTCGAAACGTACGTCGCTTTTTTGAGGTTGCTCCTGTGACCAGGCCGGGCCATACCACCTCACCACCAATTGGTAGATATACCGGAGATATTATGGCACTTGTTGCGATGTGATGGGGCTTTTGAGGGGTTAATATTTCTGTCAGGCTGACTTTGCTTAAATGCATTTAATATATGCACCGGAGTGGGTGGATTGCTACATAACTTTTGTCTGAAATTTAGCCCTGATATGGCATGTACCTCAGCCCTGGGTCCTGTAAATATTTGGATTTTATGTGATTTTATGATTAATCACCTGCTGTACCTAATAAAATTTGTCTATTTTTGCACTTAAAAACTCTCGGTCCTCTTGCATATGTACCATGCTATTGAGTTTGTGCCAATTGTGGGGATCTTTAGCATATTATCCCCACACACAATTACGTTGTGCTCTTTGGAGTGTTTTTCTAATACTTATCAATACAGATGCATGAATAGCCCCATAGATTATAATGGCTACGTGTCCTATACTTTGAAATCACAGATAAAACCAGTCTGAATGGGGCCTGTGTATTTTGCTACATCAGGATATACATGTATGTCGCAGAGATGGCACCGAAACCACAGTTGTGCCCATGCCATTCAAAACAGGAGCCAACTATATGGCTGAGCTCATGCAGCATCAGCTGGATCCAAAGCGATCTCAGTCCCTAGCAGTTTAACTCCTCAGATGCTGTGTCACTACTGCGTGCAATCTGTAGCTTATTGTACACACTCTATCAGTGTGATCACGAGGTTCTGATGGGCTGCTATGTCAACCGGAGGCCTAAAAATGGCCTCCATGTCTGCCATATTGTGATGCCTATTACATCCTGCTAGATGCCAGAGGCACCACTTCTATTTCACTTCAACAGTGAGTTCTCTGTGTGCGCATTTTTCTTCTGAATCCTTGTTGATTCTCTTCTTTCTTCTAAGGGAACGATAAGGAGTATTTGTACAGTATGTAGACTAGAATATATTTTCAACACACTGGAATATTTTTTAGAAGACACTTTATTTGCAGTGATTTATTATTTCTATACCTACTTATTTTTCTTCCTTTAGACCAAAACAATAAAGGGTGTGTCAGCAGACCAACCTGAGCAGGGGTGAGAGGAGAATTGTGGAGCAACTTTGGAAATAAAATTCAAGCACAGGTGGGTATTTGGTTGGTTCTTAACTGTTTCATCATTTCAAATTCAATAGATTTTCAGATTTTCCTTTTTTATAAACCAGATAACAGAACAATTATATCAATTTACTGCGCTTGGTCCTGGGCTCTAACCATGCACCATTATAAATTTACTGCGCAGGTTAAAGTTTCTGCTTTTAACTCCGGAAGTGCTGTCCAGAAAACGGAAGACTAGGCACTGCCTGTGGACCCCAGCAATCGCACAGTCACCTGGTCTTTGCCAGCACAGCTGCTTGGGTCATAGCAGACTCAGGTCAGCACTGTCAGCGAAGTCTGGCATAGCAGGAGGCTATTTTCTCTGTAACAGGGGCTTCTATGGATTACAGATAAAAATGCACTTCCGTTACAGTTTCTTAACTAAATGTGTGTGTTAATATATTCACTTACCTCTGCTCTCTTCAATGTCTATCATCGTCGTTCTCTTCTGAGTGACATTAATGCTCTGCATACTGTGCTGGTCACGGGCCGGAAATCTCGTTGGAATATCAGCCTAGGGAGCCTTGTTCTGACACTCCATCGGCTTAAATTGTAAACATCCCTTCCAGATCACGCAGAGCGCAGTCTCCATAGCAGTGATGTCACTTAGAAGAGAAGAACGAAATGCTGGACATCGGAGAGAGCACCAGTACGTAAGTATATTAACCCCATTACGACAGCCTTACGTTTTAAAATGGCAGCAAAAAAGGGTACTTATTCCTTTCTGCCGTTTTAAAACGGCGGTCAGAAAAAGGTAAATAGCACCCCCCAGCGTCAGAAAATCTCCGGGGTTTCAGCTACCGGGGGTAGCTGAGACCCTGGAGATCATGATTCGGGCCGTTATTTCCGGTCCCCAGTCACGTGATCACCGATATACACCGTACACCGATGATCACGTTATAGTAAATGACAGCGCCGGTAAAAAATGATTTTTCTCCCATCTGGCATGAATAAACATGTCAGATGGGAGCTAAATCTCTTCCCCCGGTCCCCCGGAGTCGCCAAAGTGCCCCCCCCGACCCCCAACCCCCTCCCCAAAATACAAGATGGCCGCACGCACATTAGTGCGCCGGCCGCATTTACCCTCTTCCTCTGCTTTCTGTCGCATGTGCCATAACATTTGCGACAGAAAACTGCTCCCCAGGCCCTGCCAGGTCACCTCCTATATCCCCCCGGTGTCCTCCGGTGTTCCCCTGTACCTGTCGCAGCTCTGATTCCCCGCGGCCCCCTCCTCCTTCACAGCAGACGCTGGTCACATGCGCAGAGCACGGCTGTCAGCTCAGCTTCCTGCTTTGCTTTCAGAGACGCTGGCTGCTGCTCGCTTGCACTCTGCTGCTGTGACCCGGGGAGAGTGGGTGCCGTGTCATTGCACCCACTATCCTCAAATGGAGGGTCTCCATTCCTAGAAAATGGGGGATACGTTCCCTGAGCGAGCCCCCATATTCTAGAAGGTCCAGAATCATCGCAGGACTTACAAAATGGACAGGGGACCCGATTTTTTTTTTTTTTTTTTTTTTTTTTTTTTCAATAAATTGGTGAAAGAGGGAATGTTTTGGGGAGTGTTTTTTAAAATAAGTTTTTTTTTGTTGTCAATTTTTTTTTTATTACTGTCAATTAGTTATGTCTGGTATCAGATAGACGCCGTGACATAACTAACTGCTGGGCTTGTTGCCAGGTGACATCACACATCTGGTATCAACCCCATTTATTACCCCGTTTGCCACCGCAACAGGGCAACTGGATGAGTTGGGCCGAAGCGCCAGGATTGGCACATCTAATGGATGCACTACTTCTGGGGCGGCTGCGGCCTGCTATTTTTAGGCTGGGAAGAGTCCAATAATCATGGCTCTTCCCACCCTGAGAATACCAGACCCCAGCTATCAGCTTCACCTTGGCTGGCGATCTAATTTGGGGGGACCCCATGTTTTTTTTTAATTATTTATAAATAATTAATAAAACAGCTTGGGGGCCCTCCAAATTGATCACCAGCCAAGGGGAAGCTGTCAGCTGTGGTTTGCAGGCTACAGCTGTCTTCTTTACCCTAGCTGGCTATCAAAAATAGGGGGGACCCCACGATTATTTTAATTATTTTTTTAGGGGGGCCTAAATACAAGTTTAGGCATCCTTTAGTGCCACACGAAAGGCACTAAAGGGCGTCAGCTTAGAATATGCAGGGGGGTGGGACGTTATATATGTTTGACATCTATCCATTCATCCATTGTAGCGTTTTAGGTTGTGTGCCCACAATAAGGATTTGCAGCGTTTTGGACGCAGAGTGTTTTCCCTGCGTCCATAGCACTGCGTTGTGCAGTAGAAGCACAGTGGAAGGATTTTTAGAAATCCCGTGCCCACTGTGCTTTTTTTTTCTCCGCAGCATAAACTGACCTGCGGCACGGCTTCCTGAGCCTCAGCATGTCAATTTATTTTGCGGAGACGAGAGTGTTCTCTGCAGGTAGAATAGAGCGAAAGTCCACAGCAGCCTGAACCCAAATCATGGGCATGGGCAGCTGCGTTCTCCCGTGTATAACACTCACATCTCTGCAGGAAGGCTGACACTGTGTACTAGACGCCGTGTCGCTGGATCATGGCCACATAAGGTACAGCAATCCCAAATATGATTATGTATAACAGCAATAAAATACAATCCTTTATTAATATTGATTTAAAAAGGAAAATCCAAGTTCCTCTTATTCCGCAAATCAATTCAACAAGCCATCACCATGTGTAGTTGATTCTATATACCCAACCTGTAGGTCATCGGACCATATATACGGGGTTACACACAGTGGTGGCCACTAGATCAAAAAAACACAACAAAAAAACACAACAAACATAAATGAAGTATCATTGCCAAGATCAAGGACAGTGGTCCACAAAATAAACTCAGCAGAAAAAATTAATATACCTAAAAAAAATATGTCACAATTTCATATATGCTGACAATGGTCAGACAACAAGACATATCAATATAAGGCATATATAAAAGGAATGGTCTCACCACATCCTTTCACAAGAGGGCAAGCAGTCTCTCCATCGGATCCTGGGTATATCATGCCGTTCAGCATACACTCTCCCTATCCAATCTGGAGACAAAATAACAAATTTGCCTGCTGCCCCAAACTTCCGTCCTGACAAGGACGGACCACATCTAGTATGTAAAGCTGGACCCCCTAAGCTTACCCTATAGGCGTCCCGACGCGTTTCGTCTACATTGACTCCTCAGGGGACATAATACTACAGATATATTAGGTCCTGGTCGCCAGCCCTCACATGCCTATAATGTCAAAGGAAGCTGGCCCACAAAAGGTGGGGTCCTTTATACAGGGTATTAGTGCAGTTCCTCCAATCATGAGGTCACTCTCACCTGATGTTTAACTCCATCATTATCATGTGGATATTCACATTGTCCCATCTGTTCACAGCACGTGTATGTCGGCGTCCTAGACTGCTCGGCGCGCGCTCCCCCTCAGGGAACGCCCCTCATAGTCAGTGACGTCAGTCACATCCGGGTGGAATCCTCCCCCGTGTCCATGACGCACATACTCATGATTACAGGTCGGGGCGCGCGTGCCCCCAGCGTTCCATCTGGGGAACGCCCCTCGCCGTCAGTCACATCCGGGTGGAATCCTCCCCCGTGTCCATGACGCACATACTTATGATTACAGGACGGGGCGCGCGTGCCCCCAGCGTTCCATCTGGGGAACGCCCCTCGCCGTCAGACGTGAACAATACCAATAGGGGAGGGCTCCCGCCCAAAAATCCGTGACGTACCTCCATACAGCATACCAGGGGCGTGCGCCCTGCTAGCGCTATACACGAGCACCGCCCCCAGCCGATATACACCCTCCTATGGGGCGGCCTTTAACGAATTGACACAGGTATATAGGGACCAAATCGTCTCCTGGTGGGAGGTCCAGTCTTTGGAGAGCTATATTAAGGCTGGAATTGTCCCGAGGGGACTCAGAATCCAATTATCTGTGGGTCCACGCTATAAAAGCGCCTCTTTTGTTACCAACTGGGAAAGAGAGGCCACCAACAGTTCTTTAAAGCTTATGCAGATTATGTTGGAGGAAGAAAAGGCCACTCTCACAGTTAAATACTAAGCTCAAAGAATCTATTGAGGTCACTAAAAAATACGCTAGTGAACCAGATTTTGCTAACAAAGAGAAAAAATTGCAGGATACTCTTGAACGGTTCCAATACCATTTAAAGGAACGGAAGCACAAGCAATTTAACAGGGACATTTTGGATTTTAAGGATAACCGGGCCTATCAGGTTATTAATAATCAATCAATACCTGACGTTCCACCTGTAGTCCCATCCTCTACTGATACCGAAACCTCGGATACCGAGGGATTTCGGAAATCCAAAAAACATAAAAATAAAAGTAGAGGAAGGGGTAGAGGAGGTTTTAGATCAGGGGAGAGATCGGATTTTTCCTCCCCGCCACATTCCTTTGAACCCCATTTTCTGAGGAACCGTCAGTTCCACAGAGGCAAATGACACCCAATATAGAGGTCATAAATCTGTCCAAAAAAATGCTCAGTCCGGTAGAAATAGGCCTTCTTAAAAGAGGGCTATCTTTTGTTCCAACTTCCAACTTTGACTTATTCGAGTCTATTAAGGATCTCAACCTCTTTCTCAGGAAGTTGAGGTGGAGGAAGCATTTCCTCAAACAAGATACTAAGATCTGTCTGGACTTGGACATCCCAGCAGATCTTTTACCGGATATTAGACTCTTGAACAGTCTTGAGTTGGAAGATCCCAATTTGGTGGGCCGGGGCCCTTTCACAACCCTCAAAAATAGGAGTTCCAAAAATCCCCCTCTTATGTCGGATTTGTCGGCTATTGATATTTTTGAGGAGTTGGTCACGAAAGAATTAAAGGACCTAGCTGTGACTGATGTTTTTTCGAAATACAATTTGGACAGAATAGAAATACAGGCCCTAAAAGACCTGGAGCGTGACGACCACATTGTCATAAAACCCTCGGACAAGGGTGGCAATGTGGTCGTCATGGATACAGAGAAGTATGTTGACCTCTGTTTTGGGCTGCTGAATGACCGGGACACTTATGAGGTGCTCCCAGGGAATCCAACTAGAGTGTACCTGGAGGAATTAAGGACAATATTGGATGAAGGTTTAAGTATGGAAGTTATTGACAAGTCTGAATATGACTTCCTTTTTCAAAAAAACCCTATCATGGCAACCTTTTATTGTCTTCCAAAGGTGCACAAAGGGTTGGACCCCCTGAGAGGGAGACCCATAGTTTCTGGCATCAACAGTCTTACTCAGAACTGTGGAATTTATCTGGACCGTGTCCTTAGACCGTTTGTTATGGCCTTGCAGTCACATGTACAGGACACACCAGACCTGTTACGCAAATTAGAGGGCATCAATATACAGGCTGACACTACTCTTGGCAGTATTGATGTGGAGGCTCTCTACTCCTCCATCCCACATGATAAGGGGATGGAGGCGGTGAGATACTTTCTCTCAATGAGAGGGACCCAGTACCAACAGCATAATGCATTTGTCTTGAAACTCCTCTATTTTTGTTTGACCAAGAACGTATTCCTCTTCGATGGACGCTTCTACCACCAACTCAGGGGCACTGCGATGGGGAGCCCTTGTGCCCCCTCGTATGCCAACTTGCTCCTGGGTTGGTGGGAGGAAACTATGATTTTTACACTTGAAACAGAAGAGGTAACGCGTCACTTTGAGATCTGGACACGCTACATAGACGACATCCTGGTTGTCTGGAGTGGACCCAGGGATGATCTGTCGAAATATGTAGCGGACCTTAATGTGAACAATATCGGTCTGAAATTTACATCTGTTTTTGAGGAGGGGGGCATGTTGCCCTTTCTTGACATATTGATTCATAGGGATACTGCAGGAGGCCTCCACACATGCACCTACTATAAACCAACAGCGTCGAATTCCCTACTCCGTTGGGATAGTTGCCACCCTCAACATCTTAAACGGGGAATCCCAAAAGGACAATTCCTTCGAATTAGAAGGAATTGTTCTAAGGAGGGGGATTTTCGAGCTCAGGCCAAAGACCTGGGGGAACGGTTCCAAGAGAGGGGATACCCTAAAACTATCATTAAGAAGGCCTTTGATGAGGCTAAGGAGAGACCCAGATCGGAACTATTGATCCCTAAAAAAAGGAATGAGATACAGGATGGATCAAGTAGGTTCATCACCACCTTTGATAATGGCGCGGATAGCGTACGACACATTTTCAACAAACATTGGTCAATCCTAAGGATGGACAGGGACCTTCATCCAATTTTGCCTGAACAACCCCAGATCACCTATCGAAAAGGTAAATCCTTGGCAGACCGTTTAGTTCACAGCCATTTTACACGAACGGTCGAGGAGAGTTGGCTGACAAAAGGTGTGAAGGGTTGTTTTAAATGTTCAGGGTGTATTGCTTGCCCGGTTATACGGGTTACCAAGATGTTCAGGAGCAATGTGACTTCAGAAGAATTCATTATTCGACATTTTATCAACTGCCGCACACAAGGGGTCGTTTATAAAATTGATTGTGTGTGTGGCCTCGAATATATTGGAAAAACTATCCGTGAATTTAGAAGAAGGATAGGTGAGCATTTGGGCGATGTGGAACATCGGAGGGACACTGCTGTGGCCAGACATGTCAATGAGAAGCACGGGGGTGATCCTCGTGTTTTGAGATTTACAGGGATTGATAAAGTCCCGAGACCAAAAAGGGGAGGGGATTGGGACAGACTGGTCCTTCAGAGAGAGACCAGATGGATGTTTAAGCTCGAAACCCTGTCCCCTAGAGGTCTGAATGAGCAATTGCTCTTTAATAGTTTCATTTAGTACCCGTGGATGGTATTTCTCTGCAATTCATAACTATCCCACCTTTCCTTAGTTTCCTGGTTGGAGGCAGTATGGTGGCATATTTTTCCCCTTCTGTCACCATATATGCCTTATTTAACCAGTGCTATTTGGATCTTTAAGGTTACCCACACCGTTTGGTGCTGGGTTTACATACAATAAATTGAAAACCAATATATCAGTGGATCTATATTTGTCCCCTTTGAACACATTGTAACGATAATGGTACCTGTATGGCAGTCTTTGGACCGCACCTTCTCCCTTAATTAATGTTACTACATTATCCAACTTCATGGCCCCTCACCTTTAAGTTGGATGGGAATACTCATCCCGTAATGTGTGAATGTTGGGGGGTGTACATATTGGTTGGGGGAATTTTCTATATGGAGTGTGCGGTGGTCGGATGATCTGCCCCCTCTGTGACGTTCCTGTGTGGTAGGCCTTGGTTTGTCTATCTGGATGGGGATATACGCCCCTGAATGGGGCGTGCGCTTCCATGGTGGAGCGCACGCTCTCTGAGCGGTCACGGAGTTATGCGACACTTGAGGGTGGGATCTTCCTCTGGTTGCTGCGTGTCTCCCTCAGTTGGGGGCGGTGCCCAGTATGAGCGCTGACAGCGTGCACGCCCCTTGGTACACTGTGTGGAGATACGTTGCTGGAGAGGAGGAGTTTCTTCTTCCCCCCTGGGACTGCCTATTTTTGTAGTAAAGGGCGTTCCCCAGACGGAATACTGGGGGTATGTGTGCCCTGACTCGGTTTCGCTGGTTGGTACGTTATGGGAGGCACGTGATGCCTGGGGGTGGGATCTTCCCCTTGGTATGACGTGTCTCCATCGGCTGGGGGCGGTGCTCGTGTATAGCGCTAGCAGGGCGCACTCCCCTGGTATGCTGTATGGAGGTACGTCACGGATTTTTGGGCGGGAGCCCTCCCCTATTGGTATTGTTCACGTCTGACGGCGAGGGGCGTTCCCCAGATGGAACGCTGGGGGCACGCGCGCCCCGTCCTGTAATCATAAGTATGTGCGTCATGGACACGGGGGAGGATTCCACCCGGATGTGACTGACGGCGAGGGGCGTTCCCCAGATGGAACGCTGGGGGCACGCGCGCCCCGACCTGTAATCATGAGTATGTGCGTCATGGACACGGGGGAGGATTCCACCCGGATGTGACTGACGTCACTGACTATGAGGGGCGTTCCCTGAGGGGGAGCGCGCGCCGAGCAGTCTAGGACGCCGACATACACGTGCTGTGAACAGATGGGACAATGTGAATATCCACATGATAATGATGGAGTTAAACATCAGGTGAGAGTGACCTCATGATTGGAGGAACTGCACTAATACCCTGTATAAAGGACCCCACCTTTTGTGGGCCAGCTTCCTTTGACATTATAGGCATGTGAGGGCTGGCGACCAGGACCTAATATATCTGTAGCATTATGTCCCCTGAGGAGTCAATGTAGCCGAAACGCGTCGGGACGCCTATAGGGTAAGCTTAGGGGGTCCAGCTTTACATACTAGATGTGGTCCGTCCTTGTCAGGACGGAAGTTTGGGGCAGCAGGCAAATTTGTTATTTTGTCTCCAGATTGGATAGGGAGAGTGTATGCTGAACGGCATGATATACCCAGGATCCGATGGAGAGACTGCTTGCCCTCTTGTGAAAGGATGTGGTGAGACCATTCCTTTTATATATGCCTTATATTGATATGTCTTGTTGTCTGACCATTGTCAGCATATATGAAATTGTGACATATTTTTTTTAGGTATATTAATTTTTTCTGCTGAGTTTATTTTGTGGACCACTGTCCTTGATCTTGGCAATGATACTTCATTTATGTTTGTTGTGTTTTTTTGTTGTGTTTTTTTGATCTAGTGGCCACCACTGTGTGTAACCCCGTATATATGGTCCGATGACCTACAGGTTGGGTATATAGAATCAACTACACATGGTGATGGCTTGTTGAATTGATTTGCGGAATAAGAGGAACTTGGATTTTCCTTTTTAAATCAATATTAATAAAGGATTGTATTTTATTGCTATCATGGCCACATAGCCTAAAAGTGAGAAATTTGTTGCTACAGCAACATTTTTGTGAAGTACTTGTGGATTCAAAATGCTTACTATACTCCTGAATAAAATCCTTGAGGGGTCCAGTTTCCAAAATTGGGTCACTTGTGGGTGGTTTCTGCTGTATATGTACCCAAGGGGCCCTGCAAATGTGACATGGTGCCCGCAATTTATTTAAACTTTTCCAGAATACAAATGGTGCTCCTTCCATTCCAAGCCCTCCCATTTATCCAAACAGAGGTTTTTGGCCACATGTGGGGTATCCCTGCGCTCATAAGAAATTGGATAACAACCTGTGGGGTCCACTTTTTGTTGTTGCCTCTTGAAAAAGTGAGAAATTTGATGCTAAAGTAACATTTGTGAAAAAAAATGAAAATTTTGAATATGGCGACCTAAGCTTATCAAATTCTGTGAAGTACTCGTGGATTCAAAATGCTCACTATACACCTAGATAAAAGCCTTGAGGTGTCTTATTTCCAGAATGGGGCCACTTGTGGGGGACATCCACTGTTTAGGCACTTTAGGGGCTTTCCAAATGCGACATAGCGTCCGCTAATGATTCCAGCCAATTGTGCAGTCAAATGGTGCTCCTTCCCTTCCGAGCCCTGCTGTGCATCCAAACAGTTAATTTACACCACACATAAGGTATCAGCATACTCAGGAGAAATTGCACACTAAATTTTATGCTGATTTTTTTCCTTTTACTCTTGTAAAAAAAAAAAAAGCTACCTGGTTGAAGTAACAATTTTGTGGTAAACTTTTATTTTAATGGCTCAACGTTATAAAATTCTGTGAAGCACCTGGGGGTTCAAGGTACTCACCAAACATCTAAATAAATTCCTTGAGTGGCCTAGTTTCCAAAATGGTGTCACTTGTGGGGGGTTTCTGCTGTTTATGTACCTTAGGGGCCCTCCAAATGAGACATGGTGCCTGCAATCTTTTTCAGCCAAATTTCCTTTCCAAAATTCAAATATTGCTCCTTCCGTTCCAAGCTCTACCATTTGCCCGTACAGAGAGTTTCCCGCCACATGTGGGGTATCACCACGCTCATAGGAAAGTGGGGAACAAACTGTGCGGTCCAATTTTTGGTGTTGCCTCTTGAAAAAGTGAGAAAATTAGTGCTAAAGCAACATTTTTGTTAAAAAAAAAAAATGAAAATTTTCAATATGACAACCTAATGTTATCAAATTCTGTGAAGTATCTGTTAGTCCAAAATGCTCAGTATATTCCTAGATAGAAGCCTTAAGGGGTCTAGTTTCCAAAATGGGGTCACTTGAAGGGGTTTCTGCTGTTTAGGTACCTTATGGGACCTGTAAATGCAACATGGTGCCCGCAATCTGTTGTAGCCAAATTTGCTTTCCAAAATTCAAATCTTGCTCCTTTCATTCCAAGCTCTACCATTTGCCCGTACAGAGGTTTCCCACCACATGTGGGGTATCACCGTGCTCATAAGAAAGTGGGCAACAAAGTGTGAGGTCCAATTTTTGGTGTTACCTCTTGAAAAAGTAAGAAAATTAGTGCTAAAGAAAATTTTTTAGGTAAAATGTTAATTTTTATTTTTTTCCATTCCACATTGCTTTAGTTCCTGTGAGGCACCTGAAGGGTTAATAAACATCTTTGATGTGACTTTGAGTACCTTGAGGGGTGCAGATTTTAGAATGGTGTCACTTTTGGGTATTTTCTGTCACCTAGGCCTCTCAAAGTCACTTCAAATGTGATGTGGTCCTTAAAAAAAAAAAATGGTTTTCTAAATTTTGTTGAAAAAATATGAAATTGCTGATGAACTTTGAACCCTTCTAACTTCCTAACCCCAAAAAATTTTGTTTAAAAAATTGCGCTGATTGTAAAGTAGACAAGTGGGAAATGCTATTTATTAACTATTTTGTGTGACATAACTCTCTGGTTTATGGGCATAAAAATTAAAAGTTTGAAAATTGCGAAATTTTAATTTTTTTTGTCAAATTTCTGATTTTTTCACAAATAAAAGCAAAAAATATCATCCTAAATTTACCTCTAACATGAAGTACAATATGTCACGAAAAAACAATGTCAGAATCGCCAGGATCCAGAGTTATCACCTCATAAAGGGAGACTGGTCAAAATTACAAAAAATGGCCTGGGCATTCAGTACAAAACTGGCTTTGTCCTTCAGGGTTTAAAACACGCACACTTAACCCCTTAGCGACCCATGATGTACTGGGTACGTCATGGATCGTGTGAGGTTAATCCCCGCCCCCTGCCGTGGGCAGGCCGCGGCGATCCACACACATATCAGCTGATTTCAACAGCTGACATGTGTGCCTGCTAGTCTCCAGTGGAATCGCGTTCCACCCGCGACTATTAACCCCCTTACATCTCTCTGCCAAAATCTGGCAGCAAGATGTATATGCGCGCCGCCATTATGATAGGGGCAGGGTAAGTTATCGGAAGTCACGTGACATGATCACGTGACTTCCTGTGGTTGCCATGGTAGTATAGAGTCATGTGATGACGCCTGTAGCTAACATGAGTCACTTTCTCTTAATGCCGGCATTGAAAGTAAAGCAGCATATCTGCAGATATTAGCTCTGTAGCTGTGATCTGGAGATATGGCAGAGCGATCAGGCAGCTGATCCATATAGCCCCCTAAAAGACCTAGTAAAATAAAAAAAAAATATTTTTTTTTTTTTTTTTTAAATAAACCTAAAAGTTCAAATCACCCCTCTTTCTCCCCATTGAAAACTAAAGGGTTAAAAATATATACACATATTTGGTATTGCCGCTTTCAGAAACGCCCGATCTATCAAAATATAAAAATCTGTTAGGTAACCGGCGTAGCGGCAAAAAAATTCCAAATGCCAAAATTACGTTGTTTGGTTGCCGCAAATTTTGTGCAAAATGCAATAACAGGCGATCAAAACGTAGCATCTGCGCAAAAATGGTACAGTTAAAAACGTCAGCTCGAGACGCAAAAAATAAGCCATCACTGAACCATAGATACCAAAAGATGAGAACGCTACGGGTTTGGGAAAATGGTGCAAAATGTGCGCTACTTTTTCTTGGACAAACTTGTGAAAACCCTTAGATACAAGTAAACCTATTCATGTTTGGTGTCTCCAAACTCGCACCAACCTCAGGCATCACAACGACACATCAATTTTACCATATAGTGAACATGGTGAATAAAATATCCCAAAAATAATTCTGCGATCACTTTTTTTGCACACTTTACATTTTTTTGCTCTTTTCCAGTACACTATATGGTAAAACATATGGTTTCATTTAAAAGTACAACTCTTCCCGCCAAAAATAAGCCCTCATATGGCAAGATTGATGGAAAAATAAAAAAGTTACAGCTCTTGGAAGAAAGAGGGAAAAAAAACGCAAAACGCACGGGGGATTAAGGGGTTAATTAATAAGAAACTTGATGAGAGTGCTTCTTTAAGTTACAGTGATAAAAATGGAAGAAAATATTCCTCTCCAGAAACAGTTTATGGTCTCTTAGGGAGCAGCTTATCAAAAAAAAAAAATAACGTAAACAAAACAATGAAATATTTGCAATAAAAAACTAGTAAATAAAAAAACTTTTACTAAAAAATATTACGTACGTAATAAAGAAAATCCTATACAGATTAGGTATCCAAATGACTGTAATAACCTGGAGAATTCATTTAACAGGTTATTTGGTGTGAAACATGAATGTTGGATTACAGCAGTGACAACAATGAAAGGGGTAATATTGTATCTCCATTTAGTAGAAGTATACAGTAAAGAGAGAAAAAAATAAAACTTGGCGTTTTATTATGAATGTTATATGGGGCGTACCATGGTAAAATGTAATACCTAGACACACATGACTGACACAATATATAGTACTAAATTATGCAGGTAAGTAAATGGTTTGATCTCATCCCAAAATAGTGACATTTATCATCCAGCAGTCAATCGGAATTAGAAATGAGTGAACATAAGGTTTGATGTTCGGGTTTGGAAACAGACTTCCAAAAAAACAAAGTTTGGGTGAGTTACAAGTGCAAACCACTCAAGCGAGCAGCGTTGTGCTTTGGTATGAGTGATGCTGAGCCCTGTGCGAGCCGTATACAGTGTTTGAAAGACTCGCACTGGGGGTGAAATGGCGTTATCAGATGTAGTGTGCACAAAAAAATTAAAAACCCCACACATCCGCCACCAAAAGTGTTCTGCTTATCGCTGGCTGCATCTGGGGAGAGACATGAACTGCCCAATTACTGACTTCCATTGAGATTCGCTTCAGGTCCGGGTCACAATCCAAACCTTATCTTAGGTTCGAATGTGCCCTGTGAACTGAACCTCCAAAGGGTGGCTCATCTCTCATCAGGATCCAGGAATGGGGATATGAGTACTTTGAAACACTGTCTGGACCCATGTATTGTTTCCTATATTGTGAAGGACAGTGCCAAAGTATGACCCTGTCCCAATAAAATGGTACCCCTAATACGTCACCCTACGTGTTTCATCTCTAGGAGTGAAGTGAATATAAGGTGGGGACCCTCAGTGGCAGAGTATCTCTTTAAAGACTTGCAGTGTGCTGCATGGCCAATGTATAGAAATAAGTGTTAGGGCATCAGAGCTGGGCATTTAGACCAAATAAATAGTAAGTTATTGATTAGACTTAATTGCCCAGCATCTGACGTCAACATCGCTATAGAGGCCCGCAGACAGCTGTGCTACAAGGTTGTGACCATAGTGATGCAGAAATGACAAGCTGTGATTGGATAAGCATGATGGTGGTGCGTCATGACAACGCATACCCCAAGAGCGCTTTCATTGGACTGCAATGCAGAAATACTAAGCAATCATTACCATAGTGATGCCTCACTAGCAAGCATTTTCATTGGTGCAAGTATAGCGTGGTCACAGTGATGCGTCTCTCAGGAGCGCTTTTATTAGACAGCGTTCCAATGTCTACGGCAAAACATCTCAGAAATACGGGGGTAAATGTGCTCAAATTTGACAGTGTATCCACATCATCATAGCCACAACCATGGGACTGCATAATCGTGACGGTAGTCGTAATCTGGAATGTAATAGTCTGGTTGTCCCCATTTACAATAAGTCTTTCCCCATATGTACTTTGAAATGTCGCTTATAAAATCCTGTTATGGGCATTACAGCAGTATCACAGGACAGAAGGAAAGTGTACTATGATAATTGAAATAGTATAAAATGTGAATTTGATTTACTTTATTAGGCTCAAGAGGAGATCTTCATCTGTAGATATAAGCTATAGATGAGTAGGGGTTAAGAGTGGTTTTGAAGGTGAGGGGAGAGGAGGGTGGATGGGACAGAAGAAAGCGGAGTATGAATGAGACAGAAAATCCATTTAGCTTCTCTGTGTAAAATGTACTATTCTAAATTAAGTATGTAAAGCGCTGTGGAATTAATAGCGCTATATAAATGAATAAAATTATTATTATTATTATTATTATTATAAATTAGCACCCTGCTCATTGCTTTTTTAAATTCTGTGCCCATAAATATGATGGATCCAATGTGACCGCCATGATCCAAATTTACATGGTGTGCAACAGAAGAATCCCAGTTATTTCAATGTCACTGAGGTGCTTCCCTTTCCTTCTAAATTCCTGTGAAGTTTTACCAATGTAGTCCTTGCCCCAATTACAAGTTGCTTTATCGGTCACACACTTTTTTATTTTCCCTGTGCTATGGGGAACCCCTGTGCACCCATCTATACTTTTCGCCTGGGCTGGTGGATGGACACACATTTCCGGAAGGTAACCTTGACATGACTAAATGCATAGCACTGTGGGCCAGATTCATTGATGATGTATTTATATTGTGGAGGGGCTCACTGGAGACTTTTTTACACTTAATAGATACTTTGAACACAAACGCCATTGGCTTACTTTTCATCTGTGAGATGAATGAAAACAGACTGCCCTTTATGGATTTATGATTAGTAAAATGGAAAGTAGATTACTCTAAACTAGCATATATAGTACATCTTCTCGAATGGGACAGCTATCCTATCAAAAAAAGAGAGGAAAACTTCAGCTCTCCCCTCTTCACTCCCAAACCTTACCTCTGGTGCACGGAAACACCCTGACCTGGGTGGAAACACATGAAGAAAAGGAGAAAATTCCAGCAACTCCAGGAGAGAGTAGATTTTCTTTAAAAGCAGATTCTTTATTGATAATAAAAATATTCCATCAAGGCAAGACAAAAATGGAAAGGCAAGATAGAGGAGCTGTTTCCTACGCGTTTCAACCTAAATCATGGAATGCGCAGAAAAAATCTCTAAGACAGTATTTAAAGTCTGTGCACAACAAGAACAGGTTGAATTAATTAGATGTAACACCACCCACCCCACTTAGTGTGGAGAGCACAGAAAAAGAGAAAGAATAGAAGCTGAGACACTGCACCGAAACTTCAGCACAACAAAAAAAAAAAAAATTAGAAAAAGAGAAAAACACCAATACATATACATGGAATGATTAAAAACAGAAGTAACCAGAGAGATCACATGACAAGAAATATATATATGCCCGGTATAGATTGTAAAAAGGGGGCTCTTGGAGACAAGAAAAAAAATTTTTATTTTTTTTTTCTGACAAAATCAAAAAAGGAAGAACAGTTACTGCCCATATTATTATATAGTGAAAATTTAAATTCAAATGCTGAGGGAGCAACCTCGAACCATCAAATTTCTGATAATCGCAAGAATATAATATAATTACTAGTGCTGAAAACGTATGTCTTATAACGAACAAAAAATATAGGAATTTCAAGTATACTGCATAACAAGATCTCTCCTCATATTTAAACCATGCGGCATTCTCGTGCCCAATTTAAAAATCCAGAAAGATTCTCTATTGAGAATCTTTCTTTTAAGATCCCCCCCTCTAATTGGTCTGGAGACTTTTTCAATGCCTGTGAAAACAAGATTGTCAAGACATCTGTTATGAACAGAGGTAAAGTGTCTAGAAACAGCAGACACATTTACCGCAGATGTATTTAATGTGTCTGACATGTGTCTTCGTATTCTTTGTTTAAGGGGACAACTAGTGCAGCCAACATATTGAACGTGGCAGGAAATACACTCTATTAAATAAACCACATTTGGGGTATTGCAGTTTATAAAACTGTTGATGTTATAGGAGAGCCCTGTATGATTAGATGTAAATGATTTGCATTTTTTTGCATGTTTGCACGAGATACAAAATTTGTGCCCACAGCCAAAAAAACCTGTGCAAGATAACCAATTATTAGAGATGGTATTGTCTTTTTTACTCACAACCAAACTAGGGGATAAAATGTTGGCAAGATTGGGGGCTCTTCTGGCCACAAAATTGATTTTATCTTCTGGCCACAAAATTGATTTTATTCTTAGTGAAAATCTGGTTTAATAAGTCATCACTAAGTAAAATAGGCAGATGTTTTTGTACTATTTTTACTATATCATGGAATTGAGGAGAAAAATTCGTTATAAACGTCACACCATTATTCTTTTTATGCTTGTTCTTATTTTTATCTCTAAATAAATCTGATCTATCTATTTCATTAACTATAGTTTTTGCCCGATCTAAACACCATTTCGGATAGCCTCTATGTTTGAGCTTAGTCACAACACAGTCCGTTTCCGCTTGTAGAACCTCCGGACAAGAACAATTGCGCTTTAGCCTGATGAGTTCACCAAGCGGAATATTTTTGATAACATGCGGAGAGTGACATGAACTAGCCATTAAAATGGAGTTGGAGTCCGTATCCTTATGATAAGGAAGGATCTCCACTACACTGCCATTGCCTGTCAAAGTGACGTCCAAATAATTAATGCTGGTGGAATTTGTTTGAAATGTGAATTTGAGATTGAAAGAATTTTGGTTGAGATGATTTATGAAAGAATGTGCAGTGACCACATCCCCCCTCCATATAATTAATATATCGTCTATGTAACGTGTGTAAAAAATTATGTGATCTGAAAATTCATTATCATCATTGAAAATATAAAATTCCTCAAAAATGGCTACAACAATGTTAGCAAGGGAGGGAGAGAATTTCCCTCCCATGCTAACGCCACATTTCTGCAGAAAAAAATTGTCATCAAAAGAAAAATAATTGTGCGTTAATAAAAAATTAATTGCAGTGATGATGACATTTTGTATGTGAATGGGATATGAACTGTGTTTTCTGAGAAATAACTGCAAACAATCTGTAGCTACATGGTGTGGAATAGAAGGATAAAGGCTGACAATGTCACACGTCAGCCACATGTAGTTGCTTTGCCAGGATATAGAGTTCAAATTATTGATAAGGGATTTAGTGTCTCTAAGAAAACCTGGCAATTCTCTGACTAAAGGCTGCAAAAAATGATCCAACCAAGCACCAAGTTTTTCCCCAAGGGAACCAATGCCGGATATGATGGGCCTGAATGGAGGGGGAAAAACACCGTTATGTAGTTTGGGGAGGGCATGATACACAGGAATCACAGGATGGTCCACAACAACAATCTCAACCCCCAAGAGGTTTTGGCTTTACAAGACTCACAATCTAACACTGGTCTAATCATCAGGGAAGCCGACAAGGGGGGAGGGGTTGTTGTTTTGGATGCACTTTTGTATTTCAAAATGAACCATGCCATTTTGTCTGATGATCATACGTATTTACATTTACAGGGGGATCCAACCAATTTTTTTAAGGTAAAAATTGATAAAATGCTTCAGGCTGGTTTGGAGGGGGGTATTTTTACACAAAAAATGTATGATTATCTTAAAGTGGACCATCCTGTGATTCCTGTGTATCATGCCCTCCCCAAACTACATAAAGGTGTTTTTCCCCCTCCATTCAGGCCCATCATATCCGGCATTTGTTCCCTTGGGGAAAAACTTGGTGCTTGGTTGGATCATTTTTTGCAGCCTTTAGTCAGAGAATTGCCAGGTTTTCTTAGAGACACTAAATTCCTTATCAATAATTTGAACTCTATATCCTGGCAAAGCAACTACATGTGGCTGACGTGTGACCTTGTCAGCCTTTATCCTTCTATTCCACACCATGTAGCTACAGATTGTTTGCAGTTATTTCTCAGAAAACACAGTTCATATCCCATTCACATACAAAATGTCATCAACACTGCAATTAATTTTTTATTAACGCACAATTATTTTTCTTTTGATGACAATTTTTTTCTGCAGAAATGTGGCGTTAGCATGGGAGGGAAATTCTCTCCCTCTCTTGCTAACATTGTTGTAGCCATTTTTGAGGAATTTTATATTTTCAATGATGATAATGAATTTTCAGATCACATAATTTTTTACACACGTTACATAGACGATATATTAATTATATGGAGGGGGGATGTGGTCACTGCACAATCTTTCATAAATCATCTCAACCAAAATTCTTTCAATCTCAAATTCACATTTCAAACAAATTCCACCAGCATTAATTATTTGGACGTCACTTTGACAGGCAATGGCAGTGTAGTGGAGATCCTTCCTTATCATAAGGATACGGACTCCAACTCCATTTTAATGGCTAGTTCATGTCACTCTCCGCATGTTATCAAAAATATTCCGCTTGGTGAACTCATCAGGCTAAAGCGCAATTGTTCTTGTCCGGAGGTTCTACAAGCGGAAATGGACTGTGTTGTGACTAAGCTCAAACATAGAGGCTATCCGAAATGGTGTTTAGATCGGGCAAAAACTATAGTTAATGAAATAGATAGATCACATTTATTTAGAGATAAAAATAAGAACAAGCATAAAAAGAATAATGGTGTGACGTTTATAACGAATTTTTCTCCTCAATTCCATGATATAGTAAAAATAGTACATAAACATCTGCCTATTTTACTTAGTGATGACTTATTAAACCAGATTTTCACTAAGAATAAAATCAATTTTGTGGCCAGAAGAGCCCCCAATCTTGCCAACATTTTATCCCCTAGTTTGGTTGTGAGTAAAAAAGACAATACCATCTCTAATAATTGGCTATCTTGCACAGGTTTTTTTGGCTGTGGGCACAAATTTTGTATCTCGTGCAAACATGCAAAAAAATGGAGTGTATTTCCTGCCACGTTCAATATGTTGGCTGCACTAGTTGTCCCCTTAAACAAAGAATACGAAGACACATGTCAGACACATTAAATACATCTGCGGTAAATGTGTCTGCTGTTTCTAGAGACTTTACCTCTGTTCATAACAGATGTCTTGACAATCTTGTTTTCACAGGCATTGAAAAAGTCTCCAGACCAATTAGAGGGGGGGATCTTAAAAGAAAGATTCTCAATAGAGAATCTTTCTGGATTGTTAAATTGGGCACGAGAATGCCGCATGGTTTAAATATGAGGAGAGATCTTGTTATGCAGTATACTTGAAATTCCTATATTATTTGTTCGTTATAAGACATACGTTTTCAGCACTAGTAATTATATTATATTATATTCTTGCGATTATCAGAAATTTGATGGTTCGAGGTTGCTCCCTCAGCATTTGAATTTAAATGTTCACTATATAATAATATGTTCTTCCTTTTTTGATTTTGTCAGAAAAAAAAAAATTTTTTTTTTCTTGTCTCCAAGAGCCCCCTTTTTACAATCTATACCGGGCATATATATATGTCTTGTCATGTGATCTCTCTGGTTACTTCTGTTTTTAATCATTCCATGTATATGTATTGGTGTTTTTCTCTTTTTCTAAATTTTTTTTTTTTTTGTTGTTGTGCTGAAGTTTCGGTGCAGTGTCTCAGCTTCTATTCTTTCTCTTTTTCTGTGCTCTCCACACTAAGTGGGGTGGGTGGTGTTACATTATTATTATTATTTATTATTATAGCGCCATTTATTCCATGGCGCTTTACAAGTGAAAGAGGGTATACGTACAACAATCATTAACAGTACAAGACAGACTGGTATAGGAGGAGAGAGGACCCTGCCCGCGAGGGCTCACAGTCTACAGGGAATGGGTGATGGTACAATAGGTGAGGACAGAGCTGGTTGCGCAGTGGTCTACTGGGCTGAGGGCTATTGTAGGTTGTAGGCTTGTTGGAAGAGGTGGGTCTTGAGGTTCCTCTTGAAGCTTTCCACGGTAGTGGAGAGTCTGATGTGCTGAGGTAGAGCGTTCCAGAGTATGGGGGATGCACGGGAGAAATCTTGTACACGATTGTGGGAAGAGGAGATAAGAGAGGAGCAGAGAAGGAGATCTTGTGAGGATCTAAGGTTGCGTGCAGGTAGGTACTGGGAGACTAGGTCACAGATGTAGGGAGGAGACAGGTTGTGCATGGCTTTGTATGTCATGGTTAATGTTTTGAACTGGAGTCGTTGGGCGATGGGAAGCCAGTGAAGGGATTGGCAGAGTGGCGAGGCTGGGGAGTAGCGAGGGGAGAGGTGGATTAAGCGGGCCGCAGAGTTTAGGATAGATTGGAGGGGTGCAAGAGTGTTGGAAGGGAGGCCAGAGAGCAGGAGGTTGCAGTAGTCGAGGCGGGAGATGATGAGGGCATGCACTAATGTTTTTGCAGATTCTTGGTTAAGAAAAGCACGGATCCGGGAGATATTTTTGAGTTGTAGTCTGGATGAGGTGAAGAGGGCTTGGATGTGTGGCTTGAAGGATAGAGCAGAGTCGAGGGTCACTCCAAGGCAACGAGCTTGTGAGACTGGGGTGAGTGAGCAACCATCAAGTTTGATGGAAAGGCTTGTTGGAGGAGATGAGTGAGGAGGAGGAAAGACAATAAACTCTGTTTTGTCCATGTTAAGTTTTAGGAATCGTGCAGAGAAGAAGGATGAAATAGCAGACAAACATTGTGGTATTTTGGTTAGTAGAGAGGTAATGTCAGGTCCAGAGAGGTAGATCTGTGTGTCATCGGCATAGAGATGATACTGGAAGCCGTGGGACTCTATGAGCTGTCCCAAGCCGAAGGTATAGTTGGAGAACAGCAGGGGTCCAAGAACTGAGCCTTGAGGGACACCAACAGATAGGGGGCGAGATGAGGAAGTGGTGTGAGAATGGGAGACGCTGAAAGTTCGGTCGGTTAGGTATGAGGAGATCCAAGATAGGGCCAAGTCTGTGATGCCCAGAGATGAGAGAATCTGTAGTAGGAGGGAATGGTCTACTGTGTCGAAGGCATCTACATCTAATTAATTCAACCTGTTCTTGTTGTGCACAGACTTTAAATACTGTCTTAGAGATTTTTTTCTGCGCATTCCATGATTAAGACCTATTTACGTTGAAACGCGTAGGAAACAGCTCCTCTATCTTGCCTTTCCATTTTTGTCTTGCCTTGATGGAATATTTTTATTATCAATAAAGAATCTGCTTTTAAAGAAAATCTACTCTCTCCTGGAGTTGCTGGAATTTTCTCCTTTTCTTCAGCTATCCTATCACCCCTGGACTTTGAAAAGAGGGATTCCAAAGGGATAATTTCTATGTTTTGGATGGAATTATTCAGGTAAAAGAGATACAGATACATCCGACATGCCAAGGACCTATGAAATCTGTTCCTTGATAATATTATTCGTATTATATTCTGAGGGAGGCCCATCATTCCCTGGGACAGAAAAGAAAGAAACTTTGCATACCAAATAATTCCAACAGACAGACACTAATCACCACCTATGACATTGGGGCTTCCAAGGTTATGAAAATTATTCAAAAATATTTTCTCTGGATGGATAAAGACATCGGTGCGCAAGTGGGAAATGCACCATTGATCACTGTTTGGAAGAATCATTCTATCGATGATTGCATTGTACATAGCGACTTTACTCCTCCGTCTAAATTTTGACCATGGCTACCCAAGAAACTTGAGGGTTGTATTACATATTCAGGGTGTGTGCATGTCAGCACTTAGAAACTGGTAAGCTTTTCTTAGTCATACTACCTATGAACAGTTTACCATCAGGGACATTTATCCATTGCAAATCAAATGGTGTGTTCTATAAAGCCACTTGTAATTGTGACAAGGAGTACATTGATAAAGCCTCACGGGAATTTAGGAGGCAGATAGGGAAACTCCTCGGTGACATTAAGGATAAACAGGATACTAATGCTGCATGCCATGTGAATTTGGATCATGAAGGCAACATTGGAGCCATCAAATTTTAGGTCCATGAATTGATAAAACCAATTAATTTTGAGAAGTACCTTTTGCAGAGAGAAGATAAATGGGTTTTCCGCCTTTGAACTGTTGCTCCGCAGTATCGAATGAACAACTCGGTTTTAGCGGTTTCTGCAAATTAATACCCTACTTTCTCATCTCCTTCTGTCCCATTTGCCCCTCCCCCATTCCTCCTATCTTTACTCCCTCCCCCACCTACCAATCCACTTTCCACCCCTACTGATCTATAGTTTATATCTAATGATTGAGATCTCCTCTTGAGCCTGGTAAATATACCTTTGACAATTATACTGATCAAGTAAACCAAACTGCTACACCCTTAAAGGCTACCTTCCCACAATCAGGATCATCTCCGCACCTTAGTTTACTTGCGGGGTTTTTTTCATTGCATTTCCAGTGTCAGTTTCTGACGCTGCGTTTTCTGTCTTTTTTCAAACTTCCTGGTATTGACATTAGGTGCAGATTACATGCATTTTTGGTGCGTTTGCGCTGCTTACAAGCGCCACAAACACGTGTCTCTTACCTGCAGATTTTTCGCATCTAATACAAGTCTAGGGGGAAATTCCACACGGAAAACTGAACGTTACTGCAAGAGAAATTGACATGCTGCAATTGGAAAAAAACGCACCCCTGGTGAGCTTATTCAGCGTAAAGAAGCACAGTGGACATGAGATTTCTATAAATCTCATGCACTATACTTGTACTGTAAAACACTGCATTTTGGACACGGCGAAAATACACAGTGTCCAGAAAACAGGTAGCAATGATTGTGGGAACGTACCCAAAGGGTTTTATAAGTGACATTTCACAGTATGTATGAGGAAAGAGGTCTTGTATATGGGGACAACAGTTATATTGCATTCCGGATCGCAACTAACGTTACTATTATGCAGCCCTATGGCGGTGGCTATGATGATGTGAACACACAAAATGACAGCTCAAAACTGACAATCTATAATAAAATCTATGTATACTGGATCTGTCAGCAAGAATTCACCCTCCCCAACTATATGAACACTAGAAGGTGGCCCGATTCTAACGTATCGGGTAGTCTAGAATGTGTATGTAAGTTAGCAGATTGAATAATAATATAATCAGTAAGTCTTGAATAATGATGGTTCATTTTTTGCTCAGTATCTGGGACTGCATCGCTGGGTGAGTATACAGCAGAGTGTGTGTGTGTGTACATGCATGTGCGCTATGTGTGTATGCACTCGGTGTATCCATGTGTGTCTATGTGTGTATATGTGCTCAGTGTGTGTGTGTGTATGCATGCGCCGGTGTAGCCGTGTGTCTGCTGTCTGTGTGTCTGTCTGCTATGTGTGTGTGCTCAGTGTGTGTGTGTGTGATCATTGTGTGTGTGCTCAGTGTGTATATGTGCTCAGTGTGTGTACATGCATGTGCGCTATGTGTGTATGCGCTCGGTATATTCATGTGTGTCTGCTATGTATGTGTGTGTGTCTGTCTACTATGTGTGTGTGTGTTTGTGTGCTCAGTGTGTGTGTGTGTGTGTTTACATGCATGTGCGCTGTGTGTTTACATGCATGTGCGCTGTGTGTGTTTACATGCATGTGCGCTATGTGTGTATGCACTCGGTGTATCCATGTGTGTCTGCTATGTGTGTATATGTGCTCAGTGTGTGTGTGTGTGTTGATAGGCGGTCAGGAGCGGGAGGCAGCAGAGCCGGAGAAAGCAGGTAAATATGAAAAATATTTTTGAAAATTCACAGACACGTGTTTTCTCCGGTACCTGTCACACGCATGCAAACACAGATGTCACACGTATGACCATAACCATGCGTGTGACTGGTACCTGATTAAACACGGACGTCTGAAAGCAGCCATACACTGTGTACAGTACAGTGGCCGCGCCGCAACTTCCTGGTCACATGCTCCGGTCACATGACAACACGTGATCGGAGCTTGTCGCGCGGCCACTGTAGTGTACACAGTGCACGTGAGCGCGCCAGATCCGACAAAGTGGAGAAAAGGTAAGTAACTATTCAAAGCGACAGTGCTGACGTGTGCCGGGAGCCGGGGTAAGCTAGTAACCATGTTACACATCGGGTAACTAAGGAAAGCGGTTTCTATAGTTACCCAATGTGTACCATGGTTACCAGCCTACGCTGGCTCCGGCATACGTGTGGCGGGAGCCGGGGTAAGCTAGTGGATTCACACATCCGGCTTTTCTCCACTTTGTCTTGCTGGTGTGGGCTTCTGGGGGTGCAGCAGTCACCTGGGAGTTGGGGCTCTGTGTGGATTCGGGAAATGGGGGCGGGGCCAGGGCAAGCGTCCAATGCGTGAGGGTGGTGGGGCCTGGCTGAGCGGCCAATGCGTGCAGGGGGCCGGGGCGAACGCCCTATCCGTGCTGGGGGTGGAGCCAGGGCGAGCGGCCAATCCATGCGGGGGGCGGAGTGAGCAGCCATTGCGACGGTTGTCACTGTAACGACATAATTTTGGAGCAAGACAGACAGACAGAATAAGGCAATTATATATATATATAGATGTATCTTTCAAAGACAAGTTAAGCAATATCTTTACATGGCCAGTCTGTTCCTCCATTACTGAGAAATCAATCTTTGAATTAATATGAAAATTGGCTTCAGAGGTATTGTAGTTCTGAAGCCTCTGTCACTCCAGTCAAAGAGGAGGCGGCGGCACTGGGTGGTATAAAAAGCTGAAGTCACTGCACAGAGGCTGATAGTCAAATAGGAGGAGGCGGCCCTGGGTGCGGAATAGAACTGGAGTGACAGAGGCTTCTGATCAATCATGTAAAGGTATTGCTGGGCTTGTCTTAGTAAGCAATTCATGCAACCCTAAATAGTTGATATATGTAATATCTTGTTAATTAGGATAACACACTATATGTATGTTTATTTAAAGAAATGTGTTATATGCATTTCTTTTGGTTTTACATTTTAGATCAATCAAAAGTTCATACACTTGTCTCAAACTTAGAGGTGTTTTCTGGACTCACATTGTTGATGGCTTTTTGTTATAAATATTAGATCAATGTGTTTATACTCTTGACACTGTCGTCGATGGCTGTTCGATGGTCCCAAAGAGCTTGGTCAAATGTTGTGGCCTTTTCATTTTTCAGATAATAATTTGAGTTATATCCTATTCAGCAGCACTTTACAATTCACCGGGGACAATGTACAGACAATAAAGACATTACAATGTAACATATAGTGTAACAGTTAAGGGTGCTTTACACGCTGCGAAATCGCTAACGATATATCGTCGGGGTCACGGTGTTTGTGACGCACATCCGGCGTCGTTAGCGACATCGCAGCGTGACAGCTAGGAGCGACTATCAACGATCGCAAAAACGTCAAAAATCGTTGATCGTTGATACGTCGCTCCTTTTCATAATATCGTTGGTGTTGCTTGCCGCTGGTTGTTCGTCGTTCCTGCGGCATAACACATCGCTATGTGTGACACCGCAGGAACAACGAACTACAGCTTACCTGCGTCCACTGGCAATGAGGAAGGAAGAAAGGAAGAAGGTGGGTGGGATATTCCGCCCGCTCATCTCCGCCCCTCCGCTTCTATTGGACAGCTGCCGTGTGACGTCGCTGTGACGCCGAACGAACCGCTCCCTTAGAGAGGAGGCGGTTTGCCAGCCACAGCGACGTCGCAGGGAAGGTAAGTTCGTGTGACTGATGTAAGTGATGTTGTGCGCCACGGGCAGCGATTTGCCCGTGACGCACAACCGATGGGGAGGATACGCTCACTAGCGATATCGATAGCGCAGCGTGTAAAGTGCCCTTTACAGGAAGAGTGAGGGCCTGCTTGTAAGCTTACACTCTATAAGCAGAAAGGGGGACACAATAGGAAAGAAGTGCTTGTCATGTATGGTCTAGCCAGCCATCATTATAATGAGTATCCGGTCATCGGCCAGGATCTGTCACAAAGCCGTGCATGGTGGATGTGGAAATTGATGAATAGCAGGGCAGTAAACTGATTAAATATTTAGGAAGAGGGAATAGAGGAGAATTAGGTTAGTGAGTTGAGGTGATAAACTTGTCTAAGGAGATGTGTTTAAAACATGCTTAAAAATGTGAGGGCTAGGTATTAGTCAGATGGTCTGGGGTAGTGATTTCCAGAATTCTGACACCACACAAGGGAAGTCTTGGAGATGAAGGTATGAAGTTCGGATTTTGGAGGCTTTTAGTCTTAAAGGGAACCTGTCACCGGATGTTTATAATACTCACCTGTAGTGCTGATAAACACTTTTGGCTTTTCTGTTTTGTGCTCAAAATTCTAAGACAATAAAAGTTCTGGCGGCCTGTGTTCTAAGGCTAAATAGAGCAGATGCACTCGATAGCGTTGACCAAGCAGTCAGATTTCTCATAAAAAAGGCATCCCAGCTACAGAAAGACAAAAAAGGGGTGCCAGCCAATACCCCTTCTGATTATACATACTATGAAAAGTGTGACGTGTTTTCACTTTACAAGGGGGAGAGGATCCAACTCCCCCCGCCCTCCTAATCCTGGTACATATGCAAGCCCCAAATGAGATCTTCTCTTGTAGCAGATCTGTGGAGACACACGCTACTGCTTGATGAAGGCCTAAGACACACGGCATGAAAATCGGACTGAGTAGAGTGCGATAAAACATAGCATTCCACTCGGACCAATATTAGCTTATGTGCCAGCACCCATGAGCAATTATTTTCTCGTCCCCAATCGGACCGAGAAAACATTCGCAACATTCAAGTCTATGGGGCGAGAGAAAGATCGCACTGCACTCGTGGTACACCGGTGTACCGCGAGTGCAGTGCGAAAATGACAATAGCTGGCTACGGAGGAGAGAGGGAGATAAATTCCTCCCTCCCCTCCGCAGCGCCGGCCATCCCCTCCTCAGTGCTGGCCCGTCACCCGCAGCTGATCTCCGATTACATGATCGGACCTCAGTTGCAGTGACACTCGCATGACAATCCGCTCCTACTGTGCTGCCAGCGTGAGCAGAATGTCATGCGAGGGGATCGCAGTAATCCCAGTGTGGCCCCGGCCGAACACTGACCACCACCTTCCACCTTTCTTATTCCTTGGTATGAATGGCAACCCAACCCTCTTATTCTTGCAATCTTCACTGCTTCCAGTTGACCACACTTCAGTTTTTTAAAAAAAAAAATATTTGGTATAACACCAGCTATACGGCGTTGCAGGATAAGACCCTTCTTCTGGCATGTTAGGTGTGTAAAACTAATCTCCCTATATACCCTCCCTCATTGTCTAAGAAAAATGTTTATTTGAGGGAATGTCAACAACATACATCAAATGCATTAAATGTGTAATACTAATATATATATATATATATATATATATATATATATATATAAAATATACTGTGTATTTTAGTGAGGTATCGACCACAAATGTTGTAAATGGTTGCTATGTGACTCAGTATTACTGTGGGACCTGTAGTTCCACAAGTCTTTGGCTAGTCTTAAAGGGAGCCTGACCCTTAAATACAATACAGTGTGCTGGACAGGTCTGGATAGTCACATACCCCCGACCCAGTCGACTGGAAGCAGCGAGGGTTGTAAGGAAGATGATGGTGGAGATGCCCATCCATACTAAGGAAGAGGAAAGGTGGAACAAGAAAATCTGTGTTCACCAAGCAGAAGAGTTCGTCTCCAAAGGTCTGCTACAGGAGAAGATCTCAGATGGGGCTTGCGTGTGTACCAGGATTATGGGGGAAAGGGAAGCAAAGGTGGATCACATCGCACCTGTTATGAGGCATATACTCAGAAGTGATGTCGGCTGGCTCTCCTTTTTTCTTTAGCTGAGATTCTGATCACGACGTCAGCATGCAGGCACCTGCAGGCCGACCCAGTGCACTAGAAGCTCTATCTGTTATGTGAGTGGTTCTGTGCCTTTCAGAGTCTTAGTTCCTCAGCTCCCTTTTTGGTTGTGTTTTTTCTCATTTAACTGTTTTTTTCATGTCTGATTGATAGCGCTGGGATAAAGCCCTTTTTCTTTTTTTTTTTTTTCTTCGCGCCAGCTATCTGTTGCTGTTTATTTTGACAGGCTGCAGTATTGACTTCATGACTACAACTCTTGACTGCTGCAGCCAATCCTTGTTGTACCATCTCAGTTATATCATGCTGATTATATAGCCCAATCATGCGCTGCAGCAATAATGTGCACTATAGTCAGGATATCACTGCTGTACCATGCCATCAAAGCCCAGGGGCAGGTGTGGGCGAGTAAAACGTTTGTCTTTTTAGAAGTCTGTGATAAAAATATAATCTTTGGAAAACCTTTCTTTTTGACAATTTCGCGCACACACAATTTTGTTTTAAACAGAAATTCCTTTTTACACAAGGACAACAGGTGAAAAAAAGGTCTCATCCACAAGATGGAGGCCAAAGGGAAATCTGAATTCTAATACTGTTAGACACAAAGTGATTTTTGGTCATTGATGTTTGGTTTTTTTTCTTTTCTCTTAGGTAAAGCTTTTTAAAGGGGGATCATCGCACCGTAGACCACTTAAACAATCTGCTCCAGTTCTGTGGGTGGACATTGCCTTCTCTTGGGATTCATCACACTTAGCTAAAGCATTTCCATGGATTCTGTGATGCATAAAATAGTGTCATCAAGAAATTTGTTAAGTTCTCATAACAATGTTCACCATATAACAACGGAGAATGGCTGTGTAATTTAATGGGGGGGAATATTAAATAAAGATATATATATAAATATATTTTTAATCTGAAAAGGAAAGGCGCAAACTCTTTTTATGGTTCAGATTACATTTCCTTTTAAAAACGTACGGAAAAAGACTTGAAAAGTTTTTAAAGTATTTTGTTCACTTTTTGACCGATGCTCAACATGCTAGAGTTGTTTTCTGTACCCACCTAATCTCTATGCTTTCTGACAAGGATTTTCGGCTATCAAATGCATAAGTGAATTGAAAGTTTGTACACAGTTTGTGTATATTGTGTACATCAAATATAGAGCGCTGGCTGTAATGTTAGCAGCCCTTTCATGTAAATCTTGTATAAAATAAAAGAATCTGGCCAGATTTTAATATGCAAATGCAGTGATGTCAGCGTATTGTATTTTTCGCCCCTTTGCTTTACAGCTATATATACTTCATATTATTTTTAACATAAAAATACATTTTAAACAACTTAATCAGTTATAAACCTGTACGAATTCAAAACATGTTGGTTAATCAGTGTTTGCTTTTAAACTCAAGCAACCAACCTATAGACTATATAAATATATATATATTTTTTTATATTTTGTGTATGTTGGCCATCATGATCAAATGAGGGAAGGGGGTGGGAGGTGCCTTTCCAAGAGGTTTCACTTAGAGCCTTTAATATTTGAAGTTAGGTGTTTCACAAAGGAAGTCGACTTTTTCTTTTCTTCTTTTTTCCTAGAAAACAATGAAAAACTGATGAAAAAAAATTAAAGGTCATTTTATCATTTGACTTTATCTTTCTCGGTTTTCTGTGTGTTGCCCATAAGTTGCATAAATGCCAATATGTTAATATTAACTGTAACCTGATGGTCTTGTGTTTTTGGAGGGCACAGAGCTACAAAATATAGAATGCCCCTAGATCAGAAGCAGAGGATAAAGCTGAAAACAGCTCTTCCAATTGCTTAGTGAAGAACTAAAAGCAAGAAGATTTGACATTAGAAAAAGGAGGAACATGTCATCCAATTTCCAATTTTTTGAAAATCTAATTTACTACTTGAACATTCCTGAAAACAGTACAGGGACCAGTAGGCGGACATTAATAAACAATGGGCACATTACTATACAATTCGCACATTACTAAACAATGGGCACATTACTGTAGGGGATATTACTAAACAATGGGCACATTACTAGAGGGCCCAAGGAAGGAGCACAAGGATGGGCACATTACATTTTATAGGGATATATTTTTATTTTTGAAAGTTTCCAGTAGCTGCTGCATTTCCCACCCTAAGCTTATATTCGAGTCAATAAGGTTTCCCAGTTTTTTTGTGGTAAGAGAGGGGCTTCGATTTATACTCAAGTATATACGGTATATCCGAAACTCTATATTTTAACTGGAATAGTTGAGGGTGGTTGTATACGCCGGAAAATACGGTACATACAAAACATAGGTATTTCAATGATTAGAATACAGTTTACTATTCCAGTCAGCCCAGGCCAACACATCTAATGCACCAACAGAATGCAGACAAACCCCTCAGTATGATGGACGCTATACAGGTGTAAGGTAAATTGCACACTGGTGGCGTGCATAGGGCACTGTTCACACTTGTATGCGCATGGTGTTCAGCCAGCAACCTATTACCACGCCCTTACTATTAGATTAGGTGGGTTACCCGTACACTACTCAAATGCAGCACACAGGGACAGAGACTACATTATGCACGGCCTGTATTAAGAGGCCTGGCTGCATCCTGTATAAAAAAAGTGCAAAAAAAAATATCAAATATATATGAGGCAACCTGCACCTGTAACAGCACCCTATGAACGCAACCAGTGTGCAATTTACCTTGCACCTGTGAAGCGTCCATCATATTGAGGGGTTTGTCTGCATTCTGTTGGTGCATTAGATGTGTTGGCCTGGGCTGACTGCACTAGTTGCCCTCTTTTCTGCTGCGAGTATATTACATTTTTGGGTTTGTTTTTATCTCATCTTTTTGTTGTTATTTTAGAATACAATTTATACTGAATCTTTTAGAAAACAACCCTATATATATACAGTGGAACCTCGCTTAACGAGTAACCCTCTTAACGAGAATTTCGCTTAACAAGCAAAGCTTTCTGTAAATTTGTAACCCGCTTTACGAGAAAGCTTTGCTGTACGAGCGAAATTCTCACTGCACACACTTCCGGTTTCGTCCATCCACCGCACTCTGACCCGCACTTGCAGTCCACAGAAACACACACATGCACGCACAAACAAGCACGCACTCACACACATACAGTATTATGCTCACCTTACCTTCTGTTCCACCGCTGGTCTGATGGTTCTTGTAGTTCCCAGTACAAGACCCAGGAGGCTTGCGATGGAACGGAAGGTAAGGTGAGCATATAATATAACATAATATGTTTACCTTTCGTTTCATCGCCGGCCTCCTGGGTGCTGTAGTGCGCCGCTGCGCTCCAGTCCACGCTGTGTCTCTGCATCCATAGCGACGAGGTAGGAACTTCCTGTCACCGCTAATGAAAGGCAGAGCGCTGGCCAATTAGAGGCAAGCGGCTCTGCCTTTGACGTCAGCGCTCTGGCCGGGAAGTTCCTGCCTCGTCGTTATGGTAACGCGTTACACAGCCCGGCCCCGTACCAGAGAACAGCAAGTCCCAGCAGACCGGCGATGGAACGGAAGGTAAGGTGAGCATATAATGTGTGTGTGCATGCGTTTGTGTGTGTTTGTGTGTCTTTGTACCTGTTTGTACATGTTTGTGTATGTTTGCATGTGTGGAATGATAGAATAGGGGACCAGGATGGGACATTTTAGAAGTTGTGGAACGGATCGTCAGCATTGCAATGATTTCCTATGGGAAATCTTACTCTGCTGAACGAGTACCTTGATTAACAAGCACAGTCCCAGAACGGATTGTTCTCGTTAAGCAAGGTACCACTGTATATCATTCTGCTCAGCTATACTTCTATACCATGTTGTCCACGTTAACAAAAGTCTGATCTGTGAAGATATAAAATGTAAGCACCCAAAAATGGTACCAATAATAGTATCTCACACAGTGTCACCGAGGACAGTTGGCCGGGCCGATTCTGGCTGTCCTGCTGAGAACTGCTAATTGAAATGATGCCTCTCTTCACAGTGCAATATAAAAATGCAGTGAATAAACACAATTCACTTTTTTGGAAGGTGGTGAAGGGTTTTATTTACGGCATTCATTGTATGATAAAAATGAAATTATGGGGTTGCCAGCTTTGTATTGTTGTCTTGTTTTTTTTGTTTTTTGTTTTTTTTTGTGTAGTTAATGTTGATTAAAGGCATATTCGGACTTCGGATTTTCTCAGGTACAAGAAAAACAAACCGATTTTTCAGATCTGACATTAATCAGGCTGTGGTCCAAATGTGATCAATTTTTATATTACATGGGGAGAAAAAAAAAAGCTCCCTTCTCAATTCTGACAACTAAAAAAATTGGACCGCACTTGGGCGACAGTGTGTGGCACATATTTTCACAATCTTCCTGTAGACTTCCATTGCCGCTATTGAGCCAACCCTCAGATCTAAATCTGACATATCTCAGCGTTTTTATGCTGACTACAAGGGCTGTGAAAAATCATGGACATGTGAATGACCCATAGCGTATCACAGGTAGAAGTGTGATCTGTGAAATCCATGGATAGCACTTGAAAAAGGGATGTCTGAATGAGCCCTAAAAAAACAAAACTTTTATAAAGAGAAGTTTGTTTGTGGCACCATATTCTGAGACCCATTACGTTTTTATTTTTACGTCCTTAGAGATGATTGGGTTTATTGTTTAAATTGTGAGCTGATTTCCTTTTTTATTGATTTGCATTTTAGAAAAAGAGCAGTGTTTTCATCGCTTTTTATGGCATTTTTTAGGAAGGTGACATGAACATAAAACGACAATTTTAATTGTTTTTCTTTTTATGGTATTTACCCTAGGGTTAATTAACTTTATATAAATCACACTTTCAAATGCTGCAGTACCAGCTATTTTTAAAATGTCTTTTTTTTCTTATTTTTAAAGGGGGAGGGTAATTTGAATGTTTTATATATATATTTTTTTTTTAATTTTGTATTTTTACCACTCTTAGGCCCTGTGCTCGCACTGCGTTTTTTTGCCGCTGATTTGCCGTGGTTTTTGCTGCAGAAAAGGTGCGTTTTTTTTGTTCATAACCTTTCTGCAGTCCTTCCCCAGCAAAATCTGTGGGAAAACCAAAATGCTGTGCGCACACTGCGTTTTTTTTCCTATAGGTTTTGCTGCAGAATTTCTGCAGCTTTTCTGCAGCACAAAAAGTAGCATGTCACTTCTTTTCCGCAGGTACCTGCGTTTTTGCCATAGATAATTGTAAAACACCGCAGGGACCAACCCGCAGCAAAATCGCGGGTGCGTTTTTACCGCGTTTTTTGCCACGGGTGCGGAATTCTGCTAGAGGGTGCGAATTTTTCTTAATGAAAGCAAATTTTCCAGTGCGCACAGACCTTTAGGCCCTGTGCGCACTTACCGGATTTTGCCGCGGATTTTTTGCGGTTTTGCTGCATGTTTCGCTGCAGAAAATGTTCATAACATCTCTGCAGTGAATCACCAGCAAAACCTATGGGAAAAAAAAATCGTGTGCGCACTAGGCGGAATTTGACAGCTGCATGTTTTGCTGCGGGATTCCCGCAGCAAAAACAATTGCATGTCAATTCTTTTCGCACGTCGCTGCGGGATTTCACTCCATTGACTCCAATGTAATCATGAAATCCCGCAGGGAATAACGCAGGCAGCAAATTCTGTGCGGTTCACTGCGTTTTCCTGCGTTATTCCCTGCGGTATTTCGCGGTTTACCTCCGGTAATGTACATCGCTTGCCTGCGGTTTTGCAGGGAAGTGATGTCATTACAGGAAGAGGAAGCCGTGCAGAGAGTAAACACACACACATCACACTCACACACAGACATCACAGACATAGAACACAGACACATAGAACACACATAGAAAGCAAACGGAAATATAGAAAAAAAAACACGTGGGCTCCGCTGTATATTTACCGTCCAGCCGAGGTAAGCACACAGCAGCGGCCCGGTATTCTCAGGCTGGGGAGGGAGAGGGGCAGGGTTAATGTCCCCCGCCTCACTCCCCCTCCCGCAGCCAAGAATATCAGCCGCAGCTGCCCCGGCACTGTCGCATGCATTATGCGGCAGTACCGGAGTGTCCCCGGCTCTTCCTGCAGCCGTGTAGCAGTGGCAGTCAGGGTAATACAAGGGGTTAATGGTGGCGGATCACCGCCATTAACTCCAGGCTTGATCATGGCAGCGTCTATGTGACGGCTGACATGATCAACCCGTAAGTAAAGTGAAAAAAACACACAGAAAAATCCTTTATTTTAAATAAAACACAAACAAGCCTCATTCACCCTTTTATTAACCCCTCCCGAAACAAAGATCTGGCGTAATCCACAGCTCCTGGGCTGCTTACATCCAGCCGCGACTGACACAGACACTGCTGAATGAATGCAGCCTCACAGCGAGACAGCAGAGGTACCGTAATTACCGGTCATTTCCCACGGCCGGTAATGTGAACTCACTGCCGACCGTGGGAAATGCAGCGATCTGTCCTCTATCTATCTATCTATTCTTCTGTCTCTTTATCTATCTATCTAAAAGAAGGAAATTATTTTTTTTATTTCTTATTTTTTTTTCAATGTGCTTTATTGCATTGAATGCAATAAAGCACATTTGCCAACCCGCAAAACCGCGGCAAACCGTATGCGGTTTTCGGGTGCGGTTTGCCGCGGTTTTTTACCGCGGGTGCGGTAATCTTTGAATACCTGCGGAATTTTCTTGATAAAATTCCATTTACCAGTGCGCACATAGCCTTAAGGTTCTTGAACCTAATCCTTCAATTCATTTCACTTGACATCCAGTGGTGAGTACAAGTAAGTCAGCCTTGTATTGTGCTACTAAAGACAGGCTGCGCGACCTGCTCTGCACACTGTAAAGAGTTTTACAGATGCAAAGATACCAAAGTGGTTTTTGGTTTTCTTAATTTATTCATTTATTTGGGAGAGGGTGGTTGTTTAAATTTTTTTATTAGGATTAATTAACAACTGCACACTGAGTTCTGTCAGTGTAAGGGTATGTTCGCATGTTGTGTATTTCCATGCGTTTACGCAGTGCTTTGCACTGCAGCGTAAATGCTTGCATTCTGCGTCCCCAGCAAAGTCTATGTAAATTGTGCACATTCCATGCGCACGTTGCGTTTTAGAACACAGCGATTTGCATGCTGAAATTTGTGGCCGAATCGCTGCGTTCAAAAAAGCAACATGTCACTTATTTCGTGCGCTTTGGATGCTGCTCACACTCTGTCTATGGGAGAGAAAGCATCCAGAGCGCATGAATTCTGCATCAATTCGGCAGTCACACTACATCCATATTGGCTGCGTTTTGAAATGCACATGTGCTGCCAAATCAGTGCAGAATTTTCAGCATGACAATACGCAACGTGCGCACATAGCCTAAAGGCCATGTGCGCACTTTGCGTTTTTTTTCTGCGTTTTGGCTGCGTTTACAACTGCACTTTGTCATTGACAAAATGCATGCGTTCTGATTCCCCAGCAAAGTCTATGAGAATCATGCAAAATCTGTGCGCACAATGCTTTTTGAAACGCAGCATTTGATTGTCAAAAATCTGTGTTTGAAGAAGCAACATGTCAATTGTTTTTGCCATTTTGGCAGCGTTCTACACCCATTGAAATCAATGAGTTGTAGAAAATCGCTGCCAAAATGTTAAGCAGTGCGTTTGCATTGCATTATTGTTGCAATCCGCATGTTTTTTTGACATAACAAAGGCGGGTCTTTCGGTCTCTCTCTCTGTCGGTCGGTCTGTCGGTCTCTCACTCCCACCCCCTCTCATACTCACCGATCCCCAGCGTGGCACTGCACGGCGTTCACACTGTGGCGGCTTCTTCTCTTTTGAAAATGCCGAACACTAATTAATCCATCACGTATTCCCTGCTTCCCCCGCCCTCCGGCACCTATGATTAGTTGCAGTCAGACACGCCCCCACGCTGAGTAACAGTTGTCTCACTGCAACCAATCACAGCTGCCGGTGGGCGTGTGTATATTGAGCAGTAAAAAAGATAAATAATTGGAAAAAAACTACCTGCGGTCCTCCCAATTTGGATACCAGCCAGGGTAAAGCCACACGACTGAAGGCTGGTATTCTCAGGATGGGGAGCTCCATGTTATGGGGAGCCCCCCAGCCTAACAATACAGCCAGCAGCCACCCAGAATTGCCGCATCCATTAGATGCAACAGTCCTGGGACTTAACCCAGCTCATCCTGAATTGCCCTTGTGAGGTGGCAAACGGGGAAATAAGGAGTTAATGGCAGCCCATAGCTGCCACTAAGTCCTAGGTTAATCATGGCAGGCGTCTCCCCTAGATACCTTCCATGATTAACCTGTAAGTTAAAGTAAATAAACACACACATCCCAAAAAATCCTTTATTTGGAATGAAAGACAAAAAACACCCTCTTTCACCACTTTATTAACCCCTCAAAAACAACTCCAGGTCCGACATAATCCACGCAAGGTCCCACGACGATTTCAGCTCTGCTACATCAGTAGCTGACCAGAGCGGCAGTAGAACACCGCCGCTCCTGTGAGCTCAATGCAGCAACTGAAGAGAGTCGCGCAATCAGATGTGCTGTCACTGAGATTACTCGCGGCCACCGCTCTCAGGTGGAGGACTGCAGCTGTGGCCGTGAGTAACCTGAGTGAAAGCACAGCTGATCGCGTGGCTCACTGCAGTCACTCAGGGGATTTGCGATCACAGGTGAGACCTTCACGTGTGACCGCAAATCAAGCCACGGCACACATACAGAGCCGCGCGATCACAATGAAGTCCGGTGAAGTTCATCTGAGTTCATTCTGATCGCGCGGCACCGTCTCGCAGCCAGCCATGCTCTTTTTGACAGTGCGGTCCCACTCGGATCTGCTGCAAGTCTATGGGGATGCTTCAGAGCCGAGTGGGACCATACTGTGAAAAATGTGCATTCTGGATGCTTTTTCCACTCTGTCTATGGCAGAGAAAGCATCCAGAACACATGAATTCTCCAGGAATGCGCGCACGTTGCGTTCTGCCGAATGCGTCTCAGAACGCAGCTTTTTTGGCTGCGTTCTGAGACTCAGAGGTAGTGACTTACACACTGCGAAATTGAACGCAAAGTGCGCACATAGCCTAAAAGATAGACGCTGACCACAGTCTCCAATGCCCTGTGGCTGTCATATTTTCAGTATATTGTGCTCTGACACAGCAGCAAATAAAATAATCACAGCCCCCAGTGTCTGAAGAAACAGTGAATAAAAAACAAAGTTACCACAGTACATTTTTTTTTTTTTATTATAAAGGTTTTTGTTTTTTTTCTTCTCTTAGGCTAGTTTCACACTTGCGTTGAACGGCATCCATTGCATTGCGTTGTGTGACGGATGCAACGGATGCGTTGCATATAATGGCGCAACGGATCGTACAAAACAACGGAAAGCCTTTTTTTTTACCTGCAGCAGACTATTGTGAACGATCAGCTGATCACCCGGCCGCTGGGCGCTCAGCTGACCGCTCTCAATAGCCGGGCGCTCAGCTGATCGCTCTCAATATCTGGCTGCCGGGCAATCAGCTGATCGCTCTCAATAGCCGGGCGCTCCGCTGATCGCTCTCAATAGCCGGGTGCCGGGCTCTCAGCTGATTGCTCTAAATAGCCTGGCGCTCAGCTGACCGCTCTCAATAGCCGGGCGCTCAGCTGACTGCTCTCAATAGCTGGCCGCCGGGCGCTCAGCTGATCGCTCTCAATAGCTGGCTGTCGGGCAATCAGCTGATTGCTCTCAATAGCCGGGCGCTCAGCTGATCGCTCTCAATAGCCGGCTGCCGGGCGCTCAGCTGATTGCTCTCAATAGCCTGGCGCTCAGCTGATCGCTTTCAATAGCCGGCTGACGGGCGCTCAGCTGAGCGCTCTCAATAGCCGGCTAACAGGCGCTCAGCTGAGCGCTCTCAATAGCTGGCCGCCGGGCGATCAGCTGAGCGCTCTCAATAGCCGGCTGCCGGGCGATCAGCTGAGCGCTCTCAATAGCTGGCTGCCGGGCAATCAGCTGAGCGCTCTCAATAGCCGGCTGCCGGGCGATCAGCTGAGCGCTCGCCCGGCAGCCAGCTATTGAGAGCGCTCAGCTGATCGCCCGGCAGCCGGCTATTGAGATCAGCTGAGCGCTCTCAATAGCCGTCCGCCGGGCGATCAGCTGAGCGCTCTCAATAGCCGGCCGCCGGGCGATCAGCTGAGCGCTCTCAATAGCCGGGCGATCAGCTGAGCGTTCTCAATAGCCGGGCGCTCAGCTAAACATTCGGCCACCGAGAGACAAAATAAAGTTTCTGTGATTAAAAAAAAAAGAGCATGCGCAGTGAAAAATCAAGGATTCCGCCGTTCAAAAAACGTTACATGCTGCGTTCCTTGCGCCCGGCTGAAGCAATGCAACGTCGGCCAGCGGAAGCAACGCAGGTACTTTTGGCACAATCCGTCATCCATACAAGTCAATGGGAAACAGCGGAATCCGTTAAGTGATTCCGCTGTTTTCCAAAAGGGCGGACTGCGCCAGAAGGTAATTAACGCAAGTGTGAAAGTACCCTTATTTTTCTGTGTATAACAGCAGTATATTGACAGTCATTCAGAGTGAGAGCTACAAGTGCCAGTCAAATCCCTCTGAAGTCATTTAAGATGTGGTTTAGATCTGCCAGTCAGAGGAGAGTGCAACCACGCTGCCCATACCTTATTAGACTTATGTGGATAACCCCTATTTTTTTTATATAGTGCACGAAAGACTAAGTAGTATTAATCAGGGGATCCATTTTGATCAGTAACATAGAAGGGAATAGGATCCGGCACAAATTCCTTGTTTAAGATAAAATCATCATATTCTTTATTCCAAAAGTTTTAAAATCGCACGAAGACCGAAAAACAGTATTATAACATGGAGATGCTTAACGCGTTTCGGACTACAGGTATAAAAACAAAAGAGTCCTTAATCATAAGTATTCCATGTTAATCTGAGCGCTGCTAATATATAGACTAATACAAGAGGTAGGAACTAGGTCGGGGCGGAGGTACCTTGATTGCATAAAGAAAACAGGTGCAATGACATTCTGTGGTAAATGGAGGGCAGATAACAGAAAACAATAGCTGCAAAAAAGAAGTTAGATATAAAATATAAAAGTATCATAGATTGCTTATGTAAAAAATAGATCCTAAACATTAAATGTTGAGATCATACCATTATATATTGATCTGGAAAAAAAAAAGGGAAGGGGGGAGGGTGAAAAATAAATAGTTTAATATGTGGATAGGCCAATTAGGAAAAATTAAAATTGATCAAAATAAAAAATAAACAGTAAATAAGAAATAATAATGATGATGAGGTATATCATATAAAAAAATATCAAAAGATATATTGTAAATCGGAGCGGTAGTTGAGGCCGCCAGGATATCTGTAATTAAGTTTCAGAATCCACTTGGCCTCCGCATATAATAATGCTTGAAACCAATCCCCTCCACGAGGGGGCCTGTGGACATGCTCTATACCAGTGATCCTGAGGGAAGAGAAGTCCGCTGAATGGTGTTCTATGAAATGTCTCATCAGACCCGACAAAGAGCGTTTAACTGGAATGTAATTCATAGAGGTTGTATCGGAGGTAGTAAGAGGTACTCTAACATGCTCCGATATCCTAACTCTCAGGGTTCTTGAAGTGCAGCCAACGTAATTTTTGTAGCAGGTAGTACATGTAGCAATATATATCCTGAGTGGAGGAACAATTGATGAACAAATTAATTTTAAAATTCTCATTATTTTCCCCCACAAAAAATGTAGTCTTATTTATGAATTTGCAAAGCTTGCATCGGTTGGAGCCACATCTGTAGCAACCTAAGGTGCTGAGCCAGGTCTTTTCAGATTTATTGCTAGAGTACAAACTTGGTGCCACCATGTTACCTATGGTGCAAGCTTTTCTGGCTACTACATTGACCCCTGGATGCAAAACAGAATTCAATGTAGCAACCTGTTGGATGAGGGGAATAAACCGCAAGATGGTGTCCTTAGTCCGGAAAAAATCCATACTAAAAAGGGGGGAAAAAGTGACACGCTCCATTCTCCCAATATTTTTGGGAGGGTCCCTTAATAAATCTGCCCGTGTCCTATTCGCAGTAATAGAGGAAGCCCTATTGAGTACCTGATCCGAATAGCCTCTTTTCTTAAGTCAACTCCTAATATGCGCAGCCTCCCTGGAGTAAGATGCTTCGGATGAACACAATCTTTTCGCTCGTAAAAGTTCACCAACGGGTAGGTTTTGCAGCGTATGAGGCATGTGGCAGCTACCTGCATGGAGGGAAGTGTTCCCACTGACAGGCTTCCTGTACAAGATGGAGTCAATGGTCCCGGTGGTGGGGTTACCAGATAGCCGGATATCCCGGAAGGGTGCCGATTGTACATGCAAATTTACCGTAAATCTCAAATTGAGATGACTATTATTGAAGTTTGTGTTAATGGTGTCCACGACCTCCTGGGGGGTACACTGCTCCCCAACATTGCATATCAAGAGCTGATCGTCAATATATCTTGCGTACCAGCAGATGGAATCAAAAAAGGGGTTGTTGTCCGTATAGATAAACTGTTCCTCCCAGTAGGCCATGTAAATGTTCGCCAATGCGCATGAAAAACTGGCACCCATTGGACATCCGGTAACCTGGAGGTAAAAGACCCCATTAAATTGAAAGAAATTATGCCTCAACAGGAAGCCTGTCGCCATGAGAATAAATTCCTTGAAAATGTCCTTCAAGGAACTGTATTTTTCGAGGTGGAAATGAAGGGCTTGCAAAGCCTCCCCGTGTGGTATACTGGGATATAGCGATATGACATCGCTTGTTATCCAGAAAGAGTGCTCAGTCCAATCCATCTTATCCAAATTCTGCAATAGGCTCTTAGTGTCTCTAATGTAGCCTGTGGTACGTCTCATAAGCGGTTGAATGATATGGTCTAACCAATCGCTTAGATTGCAGGTTAAAGAACCAGTGCTGGCAACAATGGGCCTCAGGGGAGGAGGGAATACCCCCTTGTGGGTTTTAGGAAGACCCTGAAAAATAGGGCATATGGGCGTGTCAACAAGAAGGTATTCATAAGTTTTTTTTATTTAGAATCCCCCATTCTAAACCCCGTGACAAAAGAACCTGCAGTTTGGAAGAAAAACTCGATGTTGGATCATGAGGTAATCGTCTATAGGTAGAGCTGTCACTTAAAATGGAAGAAATTTCCTTCTCATATAATGTGCTGTCCACCACCGAACCACCTTTGTCAGCCCTCCGGATGGTAATATGGCTGTTGCTCTTCAGGGCTTTCAAGGCTCCTCTTTCAGAAGGAGACAAATTGTCTTGGATTTTAGATTTTGTAGAAAGAATGCCCGTGACCTCAGTTTCACTCAAATCCTGAAAGGTGTCCATAATTGGCACTCTAGAGGCCACAGGGTAGAAATTAGGGTTCTTAGTAGCGAAGGGAGATGGTTCCGGTATACTCGTGCTGGATTCACCCCATTCCTGTAAGTGCATAATAGAAATTTGCTCTCTCAGGCCCAAATGTAAAGGAATAACCGAAGCATCATCAGTTGGCAGATCCGGTAAACTGCATTCATTACTGTCGGCTTGAGTGGTGTTGAAAAAGTGCCTTTTCACAGTGAGATTTCTCACAAATTTATTAATATCCTTAAGAGTCTGGAACAAGTTGGCTCTATTATTGGGAGCAAAGTTCAAGCCTCTCTGTAAAATACTAATCTGTGCTGAGCTCAAAATACATGAGAAACTGTGGAAAGAAAAGTTCAATAGGGTCTTACCCCAAAAAGGGAGGAAGATATGTAATAAAAACACACTCACCTATAATGGTTGTGCCAGTCACAACCACTATACAGGCATATATAAGATCCAGGTCCAGGCAGCAGTCCCAAAGTTGGCTGATAACAGAGAGTGATAGAAGAAGGGTCTTAATTCCGCGCCAAGGACTCAATGGATCCAGGAAGAGATTAATGCTTCTTTAATAACATGCACAAGTCTACGCGTTTCTGGAGACACAGCTCCCTTCATCAGGACATTGGCAAGAGAACATCAAATCTGGTTTCAAGTGAGATGGTGGAGTATAAAAGCATGCAATGATGTCATAGGAAACACCCATCCTGAAAAAAACAACCTTGAAAGCGGGCGGGATCCTGATCATTCTAGAAATCTGTATGTTCCAACAGTTCCCTGAATATTGAATTATGATCAAAAAAAGTTATATACACTTCTACTAACATACAGTAAATATGTACAATAATCCTGACAAAAGAAAAAATAAAATAGATATATAATATATAATAGATATACTGAACGACAAACACGGGGTTATAACCTGGTGTAAAAGAAAGAAAAACAACACTATGTCATGGAGGAGCAGAGACATCAACCACAGGACTACCGCCCCGAGTCGTAATTTATTATAGTCCTAAGGTGGTTTCCTATTAGGCAGGCAGCCTAAGGGTATAATGATGGAGCTCAAATTGCTGTCAAGGAATTGCTAGAAGAGAGCGGATGGCCGAGGGCTATGTGTGGAGTATATTGTGGAACCTTCAATGAAATGCAGTACGGAGCTAGTGTCAGAGAGGTGAACAAAGTTCAAAGGCGTGGGGAAAAAAACACAACCAAAGTACGCCTGTGCAGACTGGTGCTCAAAAAAACAGGCAAAAATCAGAGAGACACAGTGTCTAACATATAGAAACTCGGGGGATATATATTCACTGGGGGAAAAACTTTATATTGGATGGACCACGGTCAAAAAACAGCTCATCTATAATAAAAAATGGAGCAAGTTTTTTTTATATATATATTTTTATATTTATTTGGAAGTGTGCGTCCGATGTAATAGTATATAGGAATACATCACAAATATAGATCTTATTACTATTTAAATTATGTGGTTAGGGGGGGGGGTGAAAAAATGACAAGGGGCAAACTAAGTTTGAACCTCGTTCAACAAACTATAATAAGTTTAATTACTGGAGGAGGGGGATGATCAAAATGTAAAAGACTGGATAAGGGAGGAAAAAAAAAAAATATATATATTAATTTTTATTACGACATTAAAAAACTAGGAAGCATCTCTGTATTTAAAAGCAATTTACCCTAAAAATTTGAAAAAAAAATATATATATATATATATAAATATATAAAAAAAACTGGTTTAAGACGTAGATAAAAAACTGGTTTAAGACATATATAAAAATATGTTGTGGAATCATTAATAAATAATTATTATTACGGATATATAACCTAAAATCAATAGAATAGATCAGTGACCTCATTGAGACCCGACGGTTTGTGTACGTAGCCTATAGATCCAATAGGTCTCCTTTTTGTTGAGCATTTCCATACGGTTAGGGATAAAAGGTGGGATCTGTTCAATAGGGGTGACCCTAAGCTTAGATTTCCTATTGTGTGCTATAGTGACATGCCTAGACAATCCGTGTAGGAGAAAGCCTTTTTTAATGTTGTGACGATGTGAATTCAATCTATTGTGTAGTGGTTGTATCGTTCTGCCCACATACTGCTTATTACATTCACATTCGATCAAATAAATGACAGTCAGATTGGCATGTTAGGTGGGTTTTGATAGGAAAAAATTCCCCCCCTGAATTTTTTTTTATATAGATGAGCTGTTTTTTGACCGTGGTCCATCCAATATAAAGTTTTTCCCCCAGTGAATATATATCCCCCGAGTTTCTATATGTTAGACACTGTGTCTCTCTAATTTTTGCATGTTTTTTTTGAGCACCAGTCTGCACAGGCGTACTTTGGTTGTGTTTTTTTCCCCACACCTCTGAACTTTGTTCACCTCTCTGACACTAGCTCCGTACTGCATTTCATTGAAGGTTCCACAATATACTCCACACATAGCCCTCGGCCATCCGCTCTCTTCTAGCAATTCCTTGACAGCAATTTGAGATCCATCATTATACCCTTAGGCTGCCTGCCTAATAGGAAACCACCTTAGGACTATAATAAATTACGACTCGGGGCGGTAGTCCTGTGGTTGATGTCTCTGCTCCTCCATGACATCGTGTTGTTTTTCTTTCTTTTACACCAGGTTCTAACCCCGTGTTTGTCGTTCAGTATATCTATTATATATCTATTTTATTTTTTCTTTTGTCAGGATTATTGTACATATTTACTGTATGTTAGTAGAAGTGTATATAACTTTTTTTGATCATAATTCAATATTTAGGGAACTGTTGGGACATACAGATTTCTAGAATGATCAGGATCCCGCCCGCTTTCAAGGTTGTTTTTTTCAGGATGGTTGTTTCCTATGACATCATTGCATGCTTTTATACTCCACCATCTCACTTGAAACCAGATTTGATGTTCTCTTGCCAATGTCCTGATGAAGGGAGCTGTGTCTCCAGAAACGCGTAGACTTGTGCATGTTATTAAAGAAGCATTAATCTCTTCCTGGATCTATTGAGTCCTTGGCGCGGAATTAAGACCCTTCTTCTATCACTCTCTGTTATCAGCCAACTTTGGGACTGCTGCCTGGACCTGGATCTTATATATGCCTGTATAGTGGTTGTGACTGGCACAACCATTATAGGTGAGTGTGTTTTTATTACATATCTTCCTCCCTTTTTGGGGTAAGACCCTATTGCGCTTTTCTTTCCACAGTTTCTCATCTACTTTAATTGGGACCCGGCGTGACCGGCTCTTCTTATCTGTGGATACAGCAGCAGAGGGTCGTAATTATTCTTTGAACAATTGAATATTTTAATAATCGTTTGTCCTCCAGAGAGAGGCTAATTTTACAGACTGTTGGTTTACCCAAACTGTATGACATAGACATTGATGTGGATCTACCCAATGTGTACTCTGAGGAGGACACTGTAACCATGAGGAAATTATTTTTAAGACTGGAGGATCTTCTTAAAGAAGAAATGCATTTTAGCCTTGATGCAAGGTTTCTTTCCATATACCTTGAAGAGAAACTGTGTCCTAGAGGTCTTAGGATAAAACATGACTCTCCTTTTCCCTCAGATCCCATCTTCTCTGTTGAATGGGGAAACATTTTAAACACCTGTATGCAGGGCATGCTTCAGTGCCTTCACAAAAAAAGATCCATTTTGGCAAAGGAAGCCACTGCTAATATAGCTGAGGTGTACGAGGAACTCAGCCGCTTTGAACTGCATGCCGAGTTTAGGATTTTGAATACAGACATTAATACAAAATTGACCCAGTTGGAGCAAGATTCCATCTTTAGAAAATCAAAGAAACTGCAGAGAGACAGGCAGGATAAAATCTCAGATAAAAAACCCACTCCCCCTGGGAAGAATCCACCTAGGGATGGGGGCCCTAGAGGGTTCCAAAAGGAGACATACAAAAGGACTAGGTCCACCAGTTTCAACAGAAATTTCTTTAATAGCAAATTTCATAAGAACACAACTAATAAAGATAATTCTAATAACACTAAAGAACAGCACTCCAATACTAGTGAACCCCCTGTTTCTGCCCATGTAGCTCCCAATCCCACTCTTGCACCTCTAATCCCTGATGAGGTTTTCATTCCTGATCTAGGTGTAAAGGCCCCGAGTAACATCCAAAAGGTTAATACCCTGCCCAGAGACTTTGAAAAAACCAGGGAACAGCTGGCCCTGATCAGACTCCAGATTGAGAAGATTCGTAAGGAAAGAGAGACAATTGAGATCTCTGAGAACAATACCCCCAGTCTTCCAGGTACTGTCCCCACGGTCCAGGAAGATATGGATCTCTTAGATCTTTCCACTTATGATGAGTATACTCCACTCCCAGAGACCTTACCTGGGGTGGAAGAATTCAACCCCCTCCCATCTCAAGAGTTGGTCCGGAGTAATCCCACACAGAATATCATCACAATAGACAACACAGAAAAAAACAATATGTGCGTCCCTTTTTTAGCCATGGCCAAGAACACGGCCCTGAAAACGACGCACGTGCAGATGACGGATTTTCTCACCCCCAGATCAGGGAAGAGAAAAGATTACGGAGAGGGCGACGGGCTGGCCGCAGGGTCCAGCAAGAAAGACAAAAAAAGTCTAAAGTAATTAATCAAAAATCCAGTATTTTTAATTTATCCAGCCATATTCTGACTAAAGGGGAAGACCAAGTACTGAGCAAAGGTCTCTCCTTTTGCCCCTCAGCTCATGCCAATGATTTTGACATCTATCTGGATTTCCAGAAGTTCATCAGGAAGTTGACGTTGACCAGACACTTCCAGTTGAATAAATATAACTCCATGGAATCCTCGGGAGATCCTGAGGGATTTTTACATACAGACCTAAGACCAAAGTCTAGGTTTTACCCCTTGCAGAGCAAAGGTCACCATCTGAATATCTTCAGCGATCTCGTGCTGGAGGATTTCAAGAGATTGACCTGTTCCAGTTACCCCCATAAACCCAATCTGAGTTCAGAAGAGAAAAAAGGTCTCCGGTCCCTCAAAAATAATCATGAACTTGTTATCAGGAATGCTGACAAGGGAGGTGGCATAGTATTGCAGGATAAAGAGACATACATAAAAGAAGCATTGAGGAATTTATCTAATCCATCACACTATAAAATAGTAGGGATTGAAGAATATGATAATGCAGTGGTCAATTACCGTATATTCATACAAACATCTGTGGACATGAGGATACTCAATAAAAATGAGAAAGCCTTCTTGGAGATTGATAATCCAAGAATGGCTTTTTACTATCATTTACCAAAAATTCACAAGAGCTTGGTGGATCCCCCAGGGCGACCTATTATCTCAGGGATAGATTCCCTCACGGTTAATTTAGCCGCCTATATAGACTGTATCATGAGGGTCCATGTACTGAATTTGAAGAGTTACCTTCGTGATTCCACACAGCTCATCACTCTAACTAAAGATATTGAATGGAAGGAATCCTATCTTTTCATTTCTCTAGATATTACGGCTTTTTATACCAATATTGCGCATGACCTTGGGCTGGAGTGTTTTAAACAATTTTTAATGGTAGATGATCGCCTACCAATGGGTCAGAAAGACTTCATCCTGAAAGGGATGGAGTTCATTTTAACTAATAATTTCTTCTCTTTCCAAGATAAAATATACCATCAGCACTGCGGGACCGCGATGGGCTCTAAGGTCGCACCGACGTTCGCAAATTTATTTATGGGGGCCTTTGAGCTTTTATATATTTATAATTCAAATTTTTTTAAACACATCATTTTGGATAAACGTTATATCGATGACCTGTTCGTCATATGGGATAATACCAGTAATAATGTGGGGTTGTTTCTGGAACACCTGTTGAGTAACAATTGGGGTCTGTCCTTCTCACCCAATATACAGAAGGACAGTATTGATTTTCTGGATCTGACCCTCTGGCACAACAATGGGCAAATTTCGACAAAAACCTATTTCAAGAAGGTTGACAGCAATGGGTATATTCATTATTCCAGCAGTCACTACAGCAAGTGGCTTATTAATATACCAAAGAACCAATACAAAAGAATCCGTAAGAACTGTTCGCTCAACATTGATTTTAAACAACAGGCTGACATTTTAAAGGAGAGGTTCCTTGAGAAAGAATACCCCCTTAACCTTGTCAAGGGAGCGTATAAAGCTACGAGTACCCTGACCCAGACAGATTTGATCAGACAAAAAGTAACGGGGATTGGGGACACAAAGCCCTGTGACTTTTCCTCAAACGTCCTCACCACTTTCAGTAATGATGGTGAGAGGATCAGGAAGATTCTTTCCAAACATTGGGGGGTTCTCCTAAATGACCCGGTCCTAGGGGGGTGCTTACCGGCACAACCCGGGGTGACCTTCAGGAGAGCCTCTAGCTTAAAGAATATGCTAGCCCCCAGTAGACTTAGGGAGGTTCCCATCTCCCAGTCTTCTGTCAAACCCTGTGGTGCTTATAAATGCCTTATGAGGAACTGCCTTTGTTGTTACTCGATACAACATAAGAGGACACAATTCTGTTCTGGTTCAGGGGGGGGAATTTTTTCCTATCAAAACCCACCTAACATGCCAATCTGACTATGTCATTTATTTGATCGAATGTGAATGTAATAAGCAGTATGTGGGCAGAACGATACAACCACTACACAATAGATTGAATTCACATCGTCACAACATTAAAAAAGGCTTTCTCCTACACGGATTGTCTAGGCATGTCACTATAGCACACAATAGGAAATCTAAGCTTAGGGTCACCCCTATTGAACAGATCCCACCTTTTATCCCTAACCGTATGGAAATGCTCAACAAAAAGGAGACCTATTGGATCTATAGGCTACGTACACTTAAACCGTCGGGTCTCAATGAGGTCACTAATCTATTCTATTGATTTTAGGTTATATATACCCGTAATAATAATTATTTATTAATGATTCCACAACATATTTTTATATATGTCTTAAACCAGTTTTTTATATACGTCTTAAACCATTTTTTTTTATATATATATATTTTTTTTTCAAATTTTTAGGGTAAATTGCTTTTAAATACAGAGATGCTTCCTAGTTTTTTAATGTCGTAATAAAAATTAATATATATATATTTTTTTTTTTTTCCTCCCTTATCCAGTCTTTTACATTTTGATCATCCCCCTCCTCCAGTAATTAAACTTATTATAGTTTGTTGAACGAGGTTCAAACTTAGTTTGCCCCTTGTCATTTTTTCACCCCCCCTCCTAACCACATAATTTAAATAGTAATAAGATCTATATTTGTGATGTATTCCTATATACTATTACATCGGACGCACACTTCCAAATAAATATAAAAATATATATATATATAAAAAAAACTTGCTCCTTTTTTTATTATAGATGAGCTGTTTTTTGACCGTGGTCCATCCAATATAAAGTTTTTCCCCCAGTGAATATATATCCCCCGAGTTTCTATATGTTAGACACTGTGTCTCTCTGATTTTTGCCTGTTTTTTTTGAGCACCAGTCTGCACAGGCGTACTTTGGTTGTGTTTTTTCCCCACGCCTCTGAACTTTGTTCACCTCTCTGACACTAGCTCCGTACTGCATTTCATTGAAGGTTCCACAATATACTCCACACATAGCCCTCGGCCATCCGCTCTCTTCTAGCAATTCCTTGACAGCAATTTGAGCTCCATCATTATACCCTTAGGCTGCCTGCCTAATAGGAAACCACCTTAGGACTATAATAAATTACGACTCGGGGCGGTAGTCCTGTGGTTGATGTCTCTGCTCCTCCATGACATCGTGTTGTTTTTCTTTCTTTTACACCAGGTTCTAACCCCGTGTTTGTCGTTCAGTATATCTATTATATATTATATATCTATTTTATTTTTTCTTTTGTCAGGATTATTGTACATATTTACTGTATGTTAGTAGAAGTGTATATAACTTTTTTGATCATAATTCAATATTCAGGGAACTGTTGGAACATACAGATTTCTAGAATGATCAGGATCCCGCCCGCTTTCAAGGTTGTTTTTTTCAGGATGGGTGTTTCCTATGACATCATTGCATGCTTTTATACTCCACCATCTCACTTGAAACCAGATTTGATGTTCTCTTGCCAATGTCCTGATGAAGGGAGCTGTGTCTCCAGAAACGCGTAGACTTGTGCATGTTATTAAAGAAGCATTAATCTCTTCCTGGATCCATTGAGTCCTTGGCGCGGAATTAAGACCCTTCTTCTATCACTCTCTGTTATGAGCTCAAAATACAGGCAGATAAATTAAGTACTGAGATTTCTAAGGATTCCGGTTGTGCTAATTCCTCCAGTACTTGTGTCTCCTGGAGCACAGGAGATATCTTCTCTCCCCCCCCGCTTATGCTTTCTCCCTCCTCTCCGTGGCCTGCGTTTTTTGCCAGCTGTTTTTTTTAGTAACGTGGAGTATGGATACCCTATTAGACTCATACGAGCTAACACTGCCATCCGTGGAGTCAAGTTCTGTGGAGGAGAAATATACAGCTCTACTGCCTTGTGAATGCTGATTGTGCTTTTTTAAGATAGATTTTTTTCCTCATGGCACTATGCCAGGTGTAAACCTGCTTGGACTCATAGTCCTGGGTGTCCCTACGATATTTACTCTGTTTGAGCTCCATAATGCTGGATTCAACCTTGTCTATGGTGTTCCTGAACCTGGTATTTAATTTGTCAAAGTCAGATGGATCGTAAGTTCTGACTAAATAGGAGTGTATATCTTTAATTTTGACATCCAGATCCTGGATACGCATTTGTTCCTTTTTCACAATCAGGTCCATTAACTTTCAATGAGCAAGTAGTTAACACAGAATTCCATTCTTCCGTGAATTGGCCGGAGAAGATATAAGTGGGGGATTTTTTAATTTTAAGGCCCCTCGGGACCATGTTTTTATCAATATCTCTCTTTATAGTCATAGAATCCCACCACTTTTTAAGTCGTTGTATGGAAATCTTCTCCAAATCCCAAAATAAGTCATCACTCTGTGCCGTGCGCAGATCAGTAGGTTCCGAAAAAACATTTTCAAACCTCTTCCTTCGCTCCTCGTTATCAAGGAAAGCAGAGGTGTCCATCCTCGTTAGTACAAAAAAAGTCCAATAATATATGCAGTTGAAAGGATGTAGACTACATATTTATCATCATTACAACATATTTTCTCATTGGAATCTAGTAACGTTACTACGACATTTAATATTTATTAGTGAAGACCTTTTGATGTACATCCTTTCAACTGCATATATTATTGGACTTTTTTTGTACTAACGAGGATGGACACCTCTGCTTTCCTTGATAACGAGGAGCGAAGGAAGAGGTTTGAAAATGTTTTTTCGGAACCTACTGATCTGCGCGCGGCACAGAGTGATGACTTACACAATGATGGTATCCATACATTTTGGGATTTGGAGAAGATTTCCATACAACGACTTAAAACGTGGTGGGATTCTATGACTTTAAAGAGATATATTGATAAAAACATGGTCCAGAGGGGCCTTAGAATTAAAAAATCCCCCACTTGTATCTTCTCCGACCAATTCATGGAAGAATGGAATTCTGTGTTAACTACTTGCTCATTGAAGTTAATGGACCTGATTGTGAAGGAGGAACAAATGCGTATCCAGGATCTGGATGTCAAAATTAAAGATATACACTCCTATTTAGTCAGAACTAACGATCCATCTGACTTTGACAAATTAAATGCCAGGTTCAGGAACACCATAGACAAGGTTGAATCCAGCATTATGGAGCTCAAACAGAGTAAATATCGTAGGGACACCCAGGACTATGAGTCCAAGCAGGTTTACACCTGGCATACTGCCATGAGGAAAAAATCTATCTTAAAAAAGCACAATCCGCATTCACAAGGCAGTAGAGCTGTATATTTCTCCTCCACAGAACTTGACTCCACGGATGGCAGCGTTAGCTCGTATGAGTCTAATAGGGATATCCAAACTCCACGTTACTCAAAAAAACAGCAGGCAAAAAATGCAGGCCACGGAGAGGAGGGAGAGAGCAAAAGCGGGGGGGGAGAGAAGATATCTCCTGTGCTCCAGGAGACACAAGTACTGGAGGAATTAGCACAACCGGAATCCTTAGAAATCTCAGTACTTAATTTATCTGCCTGTATTTTGAGCGCAGCACAGATTAGTATTTTACAGAGAGGCTTGAACTTTGCTCCCAATAATAGAGCCAACTTGTTCCAGACTCTTAAGGATATTAATACATTTGTGAGAAATCTCACTGTGAAAAGGCACTTTTTCAACACCACTCAAGCCGACAGTAATGAATGCAGTTTACCGGATCTGCCAACTGATGATGCTTCGGTTATTCCTTTACATTTGGGCCTGAGAGAGCAAATTTCTATTATGCACTTACAGGAATGGGGTGAATCCAACACGAGTATACCGGAACCATCTCCCTTTGCTACTAAGAACCCTAATTTCTACCCTGTGGCCTCTAGAGTGCCAATTATGGACACCTTTCAGGATTTGAGTGAAACTGAGGTCACGGGCATTCTTTCTACAAAATCTAAAATCCAAGACAATTTGTCTCCTTCTGAAAGAGGAGCCTTGAAAGCCCTGAAGAGCAACAGCCATATTACCATCCGGAGGGCTGACAAAGGTGGTTCGGTGGTGGACAGCACATTATATGAGAAGGAAATTTCTTCCATTTTAAGTGACAGCTCTACCTATAGACGATTACCTCATGATCCAACATCGAGTTTTTCTTCCAAACTGCAGGTTCTTGTGTCACGGGGTTTAGAATGGGGGATTCTAAATAAAAAAAAACGTATGAATACCTTGTTGACACGCCCATATGCCGTATTTTTCAGGGTCTTACTAACACCCACAAGGGGGTATTCCCTCTTCCGCTGAGGCCCATTGTTGCCAGCACTGGTTCTTTAACCTGCAATCTAAGCGATTGGTTAGACCATATCATTCAACCGCTTATGAGACGTACCACAGGATACATTAGAGACACTAAGAGCCTATTTCAGAATTTGGATAAGATGGATTGGACTGAGCACTCTTTCTGGATAACAAGCGATGTCATATCGCTATATCCCAGTATACCACACGGGGAGGCTTTGCAAGCCCTTCATTTCCACCTCGAAAAATACAGTTCCTTGGAGGACATTTTCAAGGAATTTATTCTCATGGCGACAGGCTTCCTGTTGAGGCATAATTTCTTTCAATTTAATGGGGTCTTTTACCTCCAGGTTACCGGATGTCCAATGGGTGCCAGTTTTTCATCCGCATTGGCGAACATTTACATGGCCTACTGGGAGGAACAGTTTATCTATACGGACAACAACCCCTTTTTGGATTCCAACTGCTGGTACACAAGATAGCATCAGCTCTTGATATGCAATGTTGGGGAGCAGGGTACCCCCTAGGAGGTCGTGAACGCCATTAACACATACTTCAATAATAATCATCTCAATTTGAGATTTACGGTAAATTTGTATGTACAATCGGCACCCTTCTGGGACATCCGGCTATCTGGTAACCCCACCACCGGGACCATTGACTCCATCTTGTACAGGAAGCCTGTCAGTGGGAACACTTCCCTCCATGTAGGTAGCTGCCACATGCCTCATACGCTGCAAAACCTACCCGTTGGTGAACTTTTACGAGCGAAAAGATTGTGTTCATCCGAAGCATCTTACTCCAGGGAGGCTGCGCATATTAGGAGTAGACTTAAGAAAAGAGGCTATTCGGATCAGGTACTCAATAGGGCTTCCTCTATTACTGTGAATAGGACACGGGCGGATTTATTAAGGGACCCTCCCAAAAATATTGGGAGAATGGAGCGTGTCACTTTCTCCACCCCTTTTAGTACAGATTTTTTCCGGATTAAGGAAACCATCTTGCGGTTTATTCCCCTCATCCAACAGGATGCTACATTGAATTCTGTTTTGCATCCAGGGGTCAATGTGGTAGCCAGAAAAGCTTGCACCATAGGTAACATGGTGGCACCAAGTTTGTACTCTAGCAATAAATCTGAAAAGACCTGGCTCAGCACCTTAGGTAGCTACAGATGTGGCTCCAACCGATGCAATCTTTGCAAATTCATAAATAAGACTACATTTTTTGTGGGGGAAAATAATGAGAATTTTAAAATTAATTCGTTCATCAATTGTTCCTCCACTCAGGATATATATTGCTACATGTACTACCTGCTACAAAAATTACGTTGGCTGCACTTCAAGAACCCTGAGAGTTAGGATATCGGAGCATGTTAGAGTACCTCTTACTACCTCCGATACAACCTCTATGAATTACACTCCAGTTAAACGCTCTTTGTCGGGTCTGATGAGACATTTCATAGAACACCATTCAGCGGACTTCTCTTCCCTCAGGATCACTGGTATAGAGCATGTCCCCAGGCCCCCTCGTGGAGGGGATTGGTTTCAAGCATTATTATATGCGGAGGCCAAGTGGATTCTGAAACTTAATTACAGATATCCTGGCGGCCTCAACTACCGCTCCGATTTACGATATTTTTTTTTATATTTTTTGATATGATATACCCCATCATCATTATTATTTCGTATTTACTGTTTATTTTCATCAATTTTATTTTTACTAATTGGCCTCTCCACATATTAAATTATTTATTTTTCACTTTCCCACCCCCTTTCCCCACTGGTCCCCGCTTCCTTTCCCCTCCTGGTCTCTTCCCCCCCCCCCCGGCCCTTTCCTTTCCCCCTTTTTTTTTTTTTCTCAGATCCATATATAATGGTATGATCTCAACATTTAATGTTTAGGATCTATTTCTTCATAAGTAATCTATGATACTTTTATAATTTATATTATATCTAACCTATTTTTTGCAGCTATTGTTTTCGGTTATCTGCCCTCCATTTACCACAGAATGTCATTGCACCTGTTTTTTTTATGCAATCAAGGTACCTCCGCCCCGACCTAGTTCCTACCTCTTGTATTAGTCTATATTTTAGTAAAGAAGATGTGGAGAAAAAGCGCAAAAAGGGTCTTACCCCAATATGTGCGGGATGCGGGGGGGGAGCAATACTACTCACCAGATGGAGTTGTGAAAGTCACAACTACTGTAATCGCATGTAGAAATAGACCACGGCAGCAGCAACCCAAACTGCAGATAACAGAGAAAGGTAGAGATGGGCGGCACGGTTGCTCAGTGGTTAGCACTGCAGCCTTGCAGCGCTGGGGTCCTGGGTTCAAATCCCACCAAGGACACCATCTGCAAGGAGTTTGTATGTTTTCCCCGTGTTTGCGTGGGTTTCCTCCGGGTTCTCCGGTTTCCTCCCACACTCCAAAGACATACAGATAGGGACTCTCGATTGTGAGCCCCAATGTGGAAAGTTTGCCAATGTATGTAAAGCGCTGTGGAATTAACAGCGCTATATAAATGACTAAAATTATTATTATTAATTAATTAATATTATTATTGTTATAGTGGATTATAAGGTAGTGAAAAATACCGGGATGAGACACACAAAAAGGATGGTGAAAGAGACGACGGAGAACATGTCCTCTAAAGGAAAGGGATCTAAAAGTAGTAAAACCAGAGTATAAAAGCAAAGTGCAAACAAAAAAACGGGCTAAGGCGATTAAAAATACTGACGGAGAAAAAAATCCCCGGGGGGAACTCCATAAAATTATAAGAATATATAAAAAAACATCAATAGTAAACTAAAAGGACCTGGCATAAAACAACATTAAAAAACTCTATAAAACCAATGGAAGATAATATGTATAAAAGTATAATATATATGTATATATATATATATTATACTTATATAATATAATATATATATATAATCAGTGTAATAAATACATATTAAAGGAAATACACATAAATAGATTCCAAAATGATACAGAATAATACGAAGACACAACTAGGACGGTATCTAATGAAATAAATCCGTGACCTCATTGAGGCCCCGAGGTTTTAGGCTATGTGCCCACGGGACTCTGTATCTGCGGATTTTTCTGCAGCTAGATCCGCAGCATTCCCCCGGAATCCGCACCTTTTCTAAGGTGCTGATTTTGTGCGGATTTCGTTGTGGATTTTGCGATTTTATATATATATATATTTTTTTTTTTTTTACATTCAATTGAATAGGCAAAATCCGCAGGTAAATCCGCAACAATAATTGACATGCTGCAGATTTTTCCGCACGAAAATCCGCATCATTTCCGCTGCGGAAAAATCCGCAGCGTGAGCACAGCATTTCCCAAATGCCATAGAAATGGCTGGGGAGTAGCTGTGCTGCAAATTTCTGAAAAATCAGCGGCATTTCCGCGAGAAATCTGCGGCAAAGTCCGCGCATTTTCCGCAGCATGGGCACATAGCCTTAGGGTATTAAGTTTGTATATCCAATAGGTTTCCTTCCTATTAAGGACCTCAATCCGATTAGGTGTATGTGGGAGTATATGTTCAATTGGAGTGACCCTTAATTTAATTTTCCTTTCATGATATAGGGTTACATGTCGGGATAGACCATGGAGCATAAAACCCACCTTTATATTATGTCTGTGGGAGTTCATTAACATAGCGTTTATCACAGTCACACTCTATTAGGTATATTACGAAGTCAGATTGACAAGTAAAACCTTTTTTAAGAGAGTGGACAGTAATGGTTATATAGACTTAACTAGTAACCATTACTACAAGTGGTTGTTAAATGTACCTAGAAACCAGTTTCAAAGGATTAGGAAACATTGCACATTGGATAAGGATTTCAAGGATCAGGCCTTGGTACTGAGAGAAAGGTTTCTTGATAAAAAATATCCCCTCACCATTATTAAAAAAGCTTATCAAGCCAACAGAGGTCTAAAACAGATGGATCTAATTGAAAACAAAAAGGTTGGTACTCCTGAGGAACGAGGTGACCCTGATAATAAGTTTTCTTCCCATTTCCTCACTACCTACAGCTGTGATGGGAATATAATCAAAAGCATCCTAAGGAAACATTGGACTATACTCCATAACGACCCATACCTTAAAGAGGTGTTACCTGCTTACCCAGGAATTGCATACCGTAGGGCCTCCAGCCTAATAAACCAATTGGCCCAGAGTAGGCTTAGGGGTAATTCCAGTCCCATTACTATCAATAAACCTATGGGGTCTTATAAGTGCTATGCTAAAAATTGTTTATGTTGTAAAACTATCCAGCATGGAAGGGTCAATTTTGGTTTGGCCCCGGGGGGAGTGGATTTTTTGATAAAAGGACACCTTAAGCTGGTGTCACACATAACGACGACGACAACGACGTCGCTGCAACGTCACCATATTCTGTGACGTTGCAGCGACCATAGATGATCGTTAGTAAGCTGTCAAACATGCTAAATAAAGCAGCGACGAAGCAGAGATCATAGCGACGTCGACGGTCGTTGTGTGGTTTCAGACATGTCTTTGCACGACGAGTCAGAGGTGTGGTTTTAACCCCTAGATAAGGTTTGCGTTATCTCTTTTCACGCCCCTCTGTTCCTATTGGTGATCGCTACAGCGCTTTGCGTTGTCTTTCTTCACGCCCCTCTGTTCCGATTGGTCATCACTACAGCGTCGCCTGATTGGGTGACCGTATCAAACAAAAGACGACGCAGTAGCGCTTCCATTCACTCTACCTGAGCTTTTTCAGAACGCAGTTTGTTGCAGTGATTTTTTCAATTTGTTGATTTCGTCTTGGATTTTTAATATTCTCCTGACTTAAAGGTAAGTAATTTTTTTGGGCAGTATTATACCAATATTCTAGTACATCGTGACATTAATATAGCAACTGTATTCTTGTATATTGTGGCAGTATTATAGTTATATTTAGTTATATTTATCTATGTACATAGGGGGAAGTATTATAGCTTTTCTATTCCTGACGTTATATATTCAATACCGCTGTACATATAGTTATGTTCTTGTACATAGGGGCAGTATTATAGTAGTTATATTCTTGTGCATAGGGGCAGTATTATAGTAGTTAAATTCTTGTATATAGGGGGCAGTATGATAGTAGTTATATTCTTGTACATAGGGGGCCGTATTATAGTAGTTATATTATTGGACATAGGAGCAGTATTAAAGTAGTTGTACATAGGTGGCAGTATTATAGCAGCTATATTCTTGTGCTTAGTTTATAACAATGTAGTAATACATTAATTTCCTTTTTTTTCAGATGTCTTCCAACAAACAAGAATTCATAAGGGAGGTGATTGAGATGTATCAATCCCTGCCTTGTTTGTGGAAGATAAAGTCTGTCGATTACAGCAATCGATACAAGAAAAAGCAGGCCTATGAGCAGCTTATTGAATTGTTCCAGAGGCATAACCCTACGGAGACCATTACGACAGAGATTGTGCGAAAGAAAATCCAGGGTCTTCGCACCGTTTATAAAAAGGAACTAAATAAGGTGGAAAAGGCCAGCAAATCTGGTGCCGGAACGGAGGAACTTTACGTTCCAAAGCTTTGGTACTACGATTTGCTGGCCTTCATAAGAGACCAAGAGGTACCACGGACAATAACATCGCTGTCCTTTGGTCCCGGAACACAGCCTGAGGTCCGGTCTGACACCACAGTTGGAGATGTAAGTACCTTTGTGAAACTTTTGATGTACATGGCATTATTTAATTGAAAATAGTTACTACGGTTTTCTATGATTACTGTTGCAGATTTCAAAATGTATCCCTTCCAGTTCAGATAAGTATACTCCTTTACTAGTTTCTCCACACTCTATTTTCATACCATGTAATGACATTTCATATCTTGTAGTACTAGTCTGCCCCTCCCATTAGTTTCCAGTGCATGTGTATCCCTGTGCCTGCTGCTCATGATATCTGATTTTAACATCATTTTTATTGTTCCGCAGGATCGTTGTGAAGCTGGGCCAATAGTGACAGGTGGTGATGATGAAATTGCCGGGACGTCCGAGGAGACCGCAGAAGCTCCATTACCGCGGCGGATCTCCTCAACCCGTAAGAGGCAGCCGAACAACTCATCTTCAACAGACCTTATGGATATGGCGAAGAAAATCCTGGAGCAGCACAGCAGACCATCCATTTGCGGATTTGCCCAGCTTACGGATGAAAGACTCCGTAAGCTGGATGACAAACAAAGAGTTCATGTCGAAAGGGTCATGCTGGAGGCCCTCAACAAGGCGGCAGAGGGGAAACTGACAGACTCCTCAAAAGTGTGTGACGTAGAACATCGACAACAGTCTTCATGGGATCAAGTGCCATGGATGAGGATGGAGCCTCCACCACACCTCCAGCATGACCCCCCCGCACAGTATCCCATGTTCCCCCCAACGAACCAATTTTTCAGCCCACAGAGGCAACATTTAAATGACTCGAATAAGCAATACCAAAATTTATAGTTTTTGTTTTTTGTTATAATATTTATGCTGTTTTTGTTGTTGTTTAAGCAATGTTAGGGAATTGTAATAAAAAATGTCTTTGATTTCAAACTTTTGTACAGCTTTCATGAATTCTGCATAACATTATTCACGGGGTAAAGGGTTGGGTGGAGGTCAAGGTCGCCATCATGGCACAACTCTACAGATGCACGATGCACATATATAATGTGTGTGTGTGGGTGTTTTTTTTTATTTTTTTTAAATAAGAATGTTTTTGTGGGTTCTTTGTTTTAAAGCTGTGGTGGGGAACATAGTGCTCTCCCTGCTGCCTTCTAGTGCTGTCACTGTCAGTGCTGTTTGTGTTATGCCACCTACAGCTCTTTGTGCTGCCACCTATTGCTGTGTTGCCCAGGGATTGGGGGGGAAATGAGATCCTGGCCAAGGGGTTACTTCTGCAGGTATCCCGGTGTCGTGACCCGGTCTGTAATGTCAAGCTCCCAAAAAAGAGGGGGATTAGGTAGGGGGAATTGTCTGTCACGCCACCCGTGGGTTGCGTTGATAAGGTGGTGGCACCGCCACTGCCTCTGGGGACCGTGCCCGGGACTGATGGTGTGGGGCAGCTAGGTGGGATACCCTCCACGGGTAGGGGGATTTATAGTCCCACGGACCAATTGGGAGAGGTAGTTTGTAGAGTGACGGGTACAGTCCTCGCCTTGTACCGGGTGGTGCAGGAGTACTCACAGTATAAACCAATAACTAACCCCAGTCCAGTAATTAACCAAGTTGCTGGTAACAGGTGCCAACGGCCCGCTGCTGTGAAGACGGGTCCCACACCCGTGTGTGTAATTCAGGTGATCTTTTCCTGCCCGAGGTATGTGTCTTCTTTTCACACTGGTCCGTACTGGGTCCCGACAGCTGGCACCCCTCTCCTGGTCCACTTCGGGTCCCACAAGAGGCTGGCCCATTCCTGAGGCCGTGAGTACCACTCACCCCAGCCCCACACAGGGGCTGCTTATGTGACGCCCTGGACTAGCCAGGTGGTCTCAGAGGTAACATCACACACACACACACCCTCCCCTGGACAGTCAAGATCATTGAAAAAAAAAAAAAAAACATTGTTGCCACTCTACAGTCTTGATGTCCTCCTGTTTTCGTGGGGAGGGGGTGAGTGGGGTCTGATTGGCTGGTGTGTGTTTGTGTGTGGGAACCTCCCCAAGGGAGGGTTAAATCAGCATCAATAACATGTATGCAGACCTCTGTAACACCCAGGTTTTGCCAGGGCGGCACAGTGCTCTTTGTGCTGCCAACTACTGCTCAGGGTGATGTATATGCCCCATACTCTTAAGGGATGTATATGACGCAGCCTCTCCTCAGTGTTTCCTGTGATGTATATGCCCTAGCTTCTCCTGTGTTGTGTATGCCCCCAGCCTCTCCAGACCAAGACATACATGGAAATGTAGTGGTGAGAATCAAAATGATCAATCTCACCGAACATCACAGTCTCTCCAGCCACCACTCTGGGGCTGATTTTATTAATTATTTTAACAAATATAGCCTGGTCGTGTTCAAGTTGATAATTTGGTGTGGCCCCCGTTGGTTGGTAGAAAATTCCAAATGGTCCCCGGCAGTAAATAGGTTCCCAAACCCTGTTTGAAAGTTTTGTCCAAAAATGTAAGCAACAGCGAAAATAAACTAGAAAGATTTATGTGACATACAAAACAAAAAAAACATTTAAATCACAAACATTCAGTGGCCCTGCTGTTGGGCTGCCAAAAACTGTTCCAGCAGCTCCCCATGACGCCGGACGGCTTCTGACAAACGGCGTTGGGAATCCAACACGTCCTGTAGTGTGGGGATTTCTGTGGAGGGAATGGGAAAAGTTAACCATCCTTGTTCCAACATCGAACTGTCAGGTATATGTTTTTGGTTGACCACTTACGGTTCTGGGGTTCATCACCTTCTTCTTCTTCTGAGGCGCTGATGGCCCAACCAGATCCTGTGGCTAGGGAACACAAATCAAATATTAGTACACGACAGCCCACCATCATTTAAACATCCATGTATCCTTTACAACTTGTAGGGACACCATGTTATGTGCATAAATTACAGGAAGGGTAGCCTGCACAAAACTCACCAACTGATGCGGGGGAGAAGGCATCGTTAGAAGGAGAAGTATGGGGAGACTGGGTAGAAGGTGGTGATGGGGTTGAAGGAAGAGATGGGGTTGCAGCAGGTGATGGGGTTGGAGAAGGAGAGGGTGTCCCAGCAGGCGGAGGTGGTGGATCGGAAGCAGGAGATGTTGGAGCCGGCGGGGATGATGGCTCCGCAGCAGGAGATGCTGGAGCTGGCGGAGATGGTGGATCCACAGCCGGAGAGGGTGGAGATGGTGGAGCTGCCTGTGCAGCTGGAGGTGGTCCTAGGTATAGGAGAAATCTTTTATTGAGCGCATAACTCCAGGCCACCATGGCTTACGCCTACTTTACACCATACAATTCTGCATACGATATCGTATGTGATGTGACACGCCCCCATCTTATGTGCGACAACTGAAATTTGTTGACCGTGTCGCACCTATGCTTTGTTCCTGTCACAAGTACTTACCCTTCTATACGACCATCCATACGTAAGAAGCGGGACGCAGGTAAGTTGCAGTTCATCATTCCCGGGGTGTCACACACTGCGATGTGTGCTGTCTCGGGAACATTGAGCAACCAGACGTTCAATTTTTAGTAATTGAACGACGTGTATGCGATGACCGGTTATTCGTTTAATCGTAATCGCATGTAGGTTTTACAGACTACAATATCTCTAACGATGCCGGATGTGCATCACTTACAACGTGACCCCGCCGACACATCGGTAGATATATTGTAGCATGTAAAGCCCGTGTATAGCCTGCTTTTTTACGTATGTTTGACAAACCTTTTTCTAGGGGCACCAGACACATGGGGACCACTTGCCTCAAAGCAGCAAACATGCTGCATTCATTGGAAAAACAAGGCACAAAAATCAATCACTTAAATTCTTCTATTTTATTGTGTTCTGTAAATAGTATAACATATGGCTTGTACTCAAGGCTTCTAATGTCACTCTGATATGCACCGAGATAACAATGATAATCAGAGATTCAAATGCAAAGATAAAATAAACCCATTATACCCCAGGAGCATTGAAGTTTTGAGGTATCTGAAATTTACCTATGATCAAGTTAGATAATTAGCTCTTTTTCGCCACCTTGACCCTCTGATATGCACACTAGATATCTAGGTATAATGTAATTATTTTCTTTAGATATGCACTGAGATAACACTGATAATCAGGTCAATGGACAATACTCCAAACGCGATTACACAGCATGGTTTATTGCGAAATGGTTTTTGTAAAGACTGGCACAGTGTTGATCAAATCCTAATATATGCAAAGAGTAAATAATCCCATTACCCCAGGAGCATTGAAGTTTTTAGTTATCTGAAATTTACCTATGATCAAGTTTGCATACCATACCTTTTACAAAGGATAATTAGCTCATTTTCGCCACCTTGTCCCTCTGATATGCACACTAGATATCTCGGTATAATGTGATTATTTTCTTTGCAATATATTGCATTTGAACTACACTGTGCTTTCCAAACAACCTTGTTCTAATCGCGTTTGGAGCATTGTCCAGTCATCTGACTATCCTTCTTATCTCGTTGCATATCTGAGTGAGCAAGTTTAGAAGCCATATGTGTGTGTATATTTCTAGTGCATATGTTTCAGAAATAAATCCCCTCCTTTGGGTCCTCGCCAAACTACCTCATATTTTACACAATTGTATTATTATTCTTTGTAAATTTTATATAAATTAAGATTATTTTTTTTTATTTTAATGATTGGTCATTGGCATTTTGTGCCATGTTTTTCCAATTGTAATCGCTGGGTCACCAGTGTCGGGGAAGAATATCACAGTTAATGTCCATGTTATGAAAGTATGTATGCTGCATTCATTGCTGCACTTATGCATGCGTGGGGAGTGGGTGACAGGTCCTCGATAACTCGTTCAGCACCCATGTGTTCGATTATTTTTGTTTTACTGATTTTTTTCAATACCTTTCATTTTTCCACCAGACAGAACTTTTCAGATTTTTCAGTCAATGTTCCCATATGTTTTCTGCGGGAACCTCACAGCACTTTTTCTTGCTGTAAGCTGCGTCCAACACCATTAAAGGGGGATTGACACACCACGACATCGCAAATATAAGTCGATGGCTTCACGGAAATCTTGACGCACAAACGGCCGCATTAGCGATGCCGTTGCGTGTGACTCCGATGAGCGATTTTGCATCGTTGAAAAAACGGGCAAAAACGCTAATCGGCGACATGGGTGTCCATTCTCAAAAATCGTGAATGCAGCAGTAACGAAGTTGTTCCTCGTTCCTGCGGCAGCACACATCGCTGCGTGTGACGCCACAGGAACGAGGAAGCTCCCCTTCCATGCCTCCCGGCCACATTGCGTAAGGAAGGAGGTTTTACCCAATACTGTATATAACATATATACTATCCTTCATACACAAACAGTAAGTTACGGACTGTGTGACCCCTCGTGGCCCTGCACGCACACCTATCCTTTTTTTCACTGGCAACACGGATCGCACACTGATGTGATCTGTGTGACATCAGTGTGACAAATACCAGAGAAAACACGGGTCTTTTTAATAAAAAGATTTTCTATATTTACCTCTCTCCAGCGCTGCTGTCTCTGGCTCTGCTGCCTCCCGCTCCTTATCGATGGTAATTATACTCACTGAATATTCACTGCAGTGAGCAGCTGGAAGCAGGGACAGTGATGGGGACCGCATCGCTGGGTGAGTATACAGGTGTGTGTGTATGTTGAGAACCTGGAAGCCGGAGCATCTCGGGGACTCGTCACAGTTCCCAATGAACTCTGATGAACCCATGAAGCTGTAGCGTGGGTGTCGCAGGATGGTCATCAAAGTTCATTGGAAACTCTGATGACCTCTTGGAGGCCACTGTGCTTGCAGAATACTCACCTGTCCCTGCGTTGATGCCCTCAACGGTGCTGTGCCCGGTGCTGTCATCGCGCCGCTCCGGCTTCCAGGTCCTGAGTGCGGTGAATAATCAATGAATGAGCAGTGGTCAGGAGCGGGAAGCAGCAGAGCTGAAGAAAGCAGGTAAATATCCATGATCCATGAACCATAAAGCCATGGGTTGTTCATGGGTAAACAAAGCTGAACAGGACCAAAGCCGCTAAACAGCACTCACCATGACGCCTCTCGATGTCTGCTCGGATGCTGGCGAGGAGTTCACTGGACTTATACCGCAGGTCTGCCAGTTTCTTCCTAATTTGGGTTGTGGATCGCTCCACCCCAAATCGACGGGCCAGGCCTCTACTAATTAGCCTCAGCACAGCCTGCTTATGAAGCATGGGATGGTCATGCTGTGCCTCGCAGAAATAGTCTTTTTTTACCATCATTTTTACTAAATAACGGACCTCCACAGGCCCCCATGGAGAACTGCGACTCCTAGCCGCCATGTTCCCGCCTCTGAACATTAACAGAACATGTACGCCGCCCAACAGACTTCAAAGGCGACGTGAGCAACGTCATCACGTCACGTTCTGAACAACGTCGCAATAGCGATCCCGCTAGCGGTCTCGTTATCAACGAGGCGCTCGAACCGCGTCACAGTAGCGTTCCCGTTCGTGAAACTAGCGGTCTGAATAAAGCTAGCACAGAGTCACAGTAGCGTTCCCGTCTGCGATCCCGGCTGTAACCGAGTCAGATAGCAAAAGGCATAGATAGCACTTAAATCTTTGATTTATCTTTGTGTATTGGATTTTTGTGTTATGGAATTATGGAATGTAAAGTTATGGAATATTCTTGTACATAGGGGCAGTATTATAGTAGTTATATTCTTGTACATAGGAGCAGTATTATAGTAGTTCTATTCTTGTGCATAGGGGCAATATTATAGTAGTTATATTCTTGTGCATAGGGGCAATATTATAGTACTTATATTCTTGTACATAGGGGGCAGTATTAAAGTATTTATATTCTTGTACATAGGGGGCAGTATTATAGTAGTTATATTCTTGTGCATAGGGGCAATATTATAGTAGTTATATTCTTGTGCATAGGGGCAATATTATAGTACTTATATTCTTGTACATAGGGGGCAGTATTATAGTAGTTATATTCTTGTGCATAGGGGCAATATTATAGTAGTTATATTCTTGTGCATAGGGGCAATATTATAGTACTTATATTCTTGTACATAGGGGGCAGTATTAAAGTATTTATATTCTTGTGCATAGGGGCAATATTATAGTAGTTATATTCTTGTGCATAGGGGCAATATTATAGTACTTATATTCTTGTACATAGGGGGCAGTATTAAAGTATTTATATTCTTGTACATAGGGGGCAGTATTATAGTAGTTATATTCTTGTGCATAGGGGGCAGTATTAAAGTATTTATATTCTTGTACATAGGGGGCAGTATTAAAGTATTTATATTCTTGTGCATAGGGGCAGTATTATAGTAGTTATATTCTTGTGCATAGGGGCAGTATTATAGTATTTTTATTCTTGTGCATAGGTTGCAGTATTATAGTAGTTATAATCTTGTACATCGGGGCAGGTGGGACACAACCGCTGTTGTTGTTGGGCACCCAGGGGAGAGGTAGTGGCAGCTGGATGTTAACCCCTCCGCGGGTAGGGAGGGTGGTCCCGGGGCCCAATGACTTTTTGCTGGGTATAGCAATGGCATAAAGTGTTAGTGGTATCATTTTGATTTACAAATCTATTATGGGAAGGAGAATAGAGCGGACATGCAATTATACTCGATGGGGTATCGGTACAGAGGACCTAAATGGTTGTTGGTCCAAATGGCAGTCAATGTAATAAAAGTCATCAACCATAATAGTTTATATAACATTTTATTGAACAAATGCAAACATTATAAAATTCAGAAAGATTAAAATAAAATGGACAACAAAAATATATTATTAAAAAAACAGTATAGACAGCAAAATGCTCAGTAGGCCTCTATAACATCTGTTGCTGCCAACTTACAGCACCAGGACCGTTAAAATATTGGCAGTAGTTTTCTCGGCAGGCCTTCGCATCATCCTTGTTTCTGCCATGTATGACCGGTTGAAGGCCTGCGATTGCTGGAGCGTTAGCACGCCACTCACCAAGAACCACTTCCCCATTTGTTGGTTCCAGAGTCCACGAAACCAGGCGGACTGTACGCATTTACATCTTGACGACGAAGGAAGTTGTGCAGCGTGCAACAGGCCAAAACAACAGAGTCTATTGATTGTAGCTTTAGGTTAATCGGAGTGTGGAAAAGTCTGAAGCGGTTGGCCATGATCCCGAAGGCATTTTCTACTACCCGACGTGCCCTTGACAAGCGGTAATTGAAAATGCGTCTTTCCTGCGTAAGAGCGTTTTGTGGAAACGGTTTTAGAAGATTGGCATGAAGTGGGAAGGCTTCATCGCCGACAAAAACAAAATTAAGGTTTCCTGTGGTCTCAGAGTTGGGTGGCAAGTGCAGGGCACCGTTCTGCAAATGCTCACCAAATGCTGTGTGCTCCAAAACACCACCATCAGAAACCCTGCCGTTCATGCCAACATCGACATTTATGAATTCATAGTTTGCATTAACAAGGGCCATCATTATGAGGCTGAAATAGCCCTTGTAATTGTAAAAATAGGATCCGCTGTTCCGTGGTTGCGTGATGCGCACATGTTTTCCATCCAAAGCCCCACCACAGTTTGGGAACTGCCAGAGCTGCTCAAAATCCTTGGCAATTTTATTCCATGCCTCCACTGTTTTAGGAAATTGATTATCACTGCGTAGACTGCGAACAATTGCATTACATGTCTCAGGAATTATTACGCTGAGCAGGGACCTTGAAACAGCAGCAGAAAAATGCAAGTCTTGGAGGGAGCGTCCTGTGGCCAGGAATCGCAGTGTGACTGCCAATCTTTCATCTGTGGGGACGGCAGCACGCATCTTTGTATCCTTTCGTTGAATGAGTGGCGTAACTCTTTCCAGTAACATTTTGAAGGATTCCTCTGACATCCGCAGATAGTTGCGGAAATCATGAGGATCCTTCTCCTGCAGCTCTCTGATAAGTTGCATGTGTGAGAATTCGGACCTCCTCTGCAGCCACTCTCTGGTCCACATGCGCCGCTTTCGCTTTGAACGCCTCTCTAGCATCCGTGCCTCATCTTGTCGCCGAGCTTCCTCCACCAGCATTGCAGCAACTACAACAGCACACTGCATATCATCCATGATGTGAAACTGCAAAAATAAAACGAAATAAGAGAATTTTCAACAATATGTATGTATATTCCTATATACCGGAATATAAAAAATATAATACTTCCAGCTATGTAAATAAATTAATATAACAACTATAATACTGCCCCCTATATACAAGAATATAAGTACTATAATACTGCCCTCTATATACAAGAATATAACTACTATAATACTGCCCCCTATATACAAGAATATAACTACTATAATACTGCTCCTATGTACAAAATTATAACTACTATAATACTGCCCCCTATATGCAACAATATAACAACTATAAAACTGCCCACTATATACAAGAATGTAAGTACTATAATACTGCCCCCTATATACAAGAATAAAAGTACTATAATACTGCCCCCTATATGCAACAATATAACAACTATAAAACTGCCCACTATATACAAGAATGTAAGTACTATAATACTCCCCCCTATATACAAGAATAAAAGTACTATAATACTGCCCCCTATATGCAACAATATAACAACTATAAAACTGCCCACTATATACAAGAATGTAAGTACTATAATACTCACCCCTATATACAAGAATAAAAGTACTATAATACTTCCCCCTATATGCAACAATATAACAACTATAAAACTGCCCACTATATACAAGAATATAACTACTATAATACTGACCCAGAATACAACTATAATATTGCCCACTATATCCAAGAATATAACTACTGCTCCCTGTGTATAAGAATATAAATATTATAATATTGGTTCCCTAAGTACAAGAATTCAAGTAGTACAATACTGTTCCCGTATACAAAAGTACTATCCTATATAAAACAATTTCAAATCATACCTACCTTTTCAATCACAAGGTCTGATAAGAGGTCTGATGAAAGATCCAGAAAACACGACACACTAGCGACGCCAAACAGAGAATGTACTTCGTAGAACAAAAAATAGAACTTAAAGAATGAAATCACAGTGACGCCTTCGGCAAGGTACCCAATCGGAACGCTGTTGTAACCACCAATCGGAGACGTAGGGGCGTTGCAAAATAGAGCGCAAAAACACGCCCTTATCCTGCCTTCAGCCCTACGTCACTGTTTTCAGCGTCGTAGCGATGGTCGCTGCTGTGGTGTCAAATACAAGAATGCAGCGCTTATCAGCATGCGCAGCGGGATAACAGCGATCAAAAAATGACCTGGAACATTCAGGAGCGAGCAGCGATTTCGCAGCAGGGGTCTGATCATTGTTATGTGTCACACTTAGCGACGTCGCTGTTGAGGTCGCTGCAACGTCACAGAATATGGTGACGTTGCAGCGACGTCGTTGTCGTCGTCGTTATGTGTGACACCAGCTTTAGTAAGGATGGAATCATTCGTATGCGTGATGATTAGGTCCAGGAAATCAATTGAAACCTCACCAACCGTTGGTGAAAATTTTAGGCCCAAATTGTTATTTTCTATGCCCTCTAAGAACAATCAATAGTTATTATCAGTATTGTCCCAGACAAAGAATAAGTCGTCTATGTATCTTTTGTACACAACCACATGTTTAAACAGTTCGGAGGAATAAATGTACTGAAGTTCATACAGCCCCATCACCAAGTTAGCGAAAGTAGGTGCTGCCTTAGAGCCCATAGCCACCCCACAGCACTGATGGTATATAGTCTCCTGGAAGGTAAAGAAATTATTCTTTAAAATGAAACTCATACTTTCAAGAATGAAGTCCTTTTGTTTTTCCGGTAATCGGTCATCTATCTCCAAATATTGTCTGAAACATTCAAGACCTAGAATGTGTGGTATGTTGGTGTATAGGGAAGCAATATCCAGGGTTAAAAAGAGGAAGGAATCTTTCCATTTAATGTCCTTTACAATACTAATAAGGTGAGTAGAGTCCCTGAGATAGCTTTTGAGGTTGGTGACATGTGTCCTCATGATATAATCCACATAAGCTGGTAGATTCTCAGTAAGGGACCCAATCCCATAAATGATGGGTCTCCCTGGAGGATTGGAAAGACACTTGTGGATCTTAGGTAGGTGGTAATAAAAGGCCAATTTTGGATTTTTAGACTCTAGGAATTTCTTCTCTTCCTTATTGAGGATGCCTGCCTCTGCGGCCTCCTGGATTAGAGTGTGATATTCCAGGCTGGCATTTTGATATGCTGCTGTATCTACAACCTCATAGCAGGGCTGTGGAGTCGGTAAGCCAAACCTTCGACTCAGACTCCTCAATTTCTCTTGCACCGACTCCGGCTCCGACTCAGACTCCTACATATATTGCTTATAGTTAGGTGAAAAATTTATTGTAGTACATGAACATGTGTATGTGAACATCAGACATTTAATAATTTTTATGATACAATAATCAAGTTATTTGGATAGAACATAAAATATATTTATTGGATACAACTTTAGAACACAAAAAACTGTAATAAATTGTAAATATGTAATACACTATGTAATATACAGTAGATTACATAAATATCTTGTGTGTGTATATACAGTGCTGGCCAAAAGTATTGGCACCCCTGCAATTCTGTCGGATAATACTCTGTTTCTTCCTGAAAATGATTGCAATCACAAATTTGTTGGTATTATCCTCATTTATTTTGTTTGCAATGAAAAACCACAAAAAAGAATGAATCAAAAATCAAATCATTGATCATTTCACATAAAACTCCAAAAATGGCCCGGAAAAAAGTATTGGCACCCTCAGCCTAATACTTGGATGCACAACCTTTAGCCAAAATAACTGCGAACAACCGCTTCCGGTAACCATCAATGAGCTTCTTACAATGCTCTGCAGGAATTTTAGACCATTCTTCTTTGGCAAATTGCTCCAGGTCCCTGAGATTTGAAGGGGGCCTTCTCCAAACTGCCATTTTGAGATCTCTCCACAGGTGTTCTATGGGGTTCAGGTCTGGACTCATTGCTGGCCACTTTAGAAGTCTCTAGTGCTTTCTCTCAAACCATTTTCTAGTGCTTTTTGAAGTGTGTTTTGGGTCATTGTCCTGCTGGAAGACCCATGACCTCTGAGGGAGACCCAGCTTTCTCACACTGGGCCCTACATTATGCTGCAAAATTTGTTGGTAGTCTTCAGATTCATAATGCCATGCACACGGTCAAGCAGTCCAGTGCCAGAGGCAGCAAAGCAACCCCAAAACATCAGGGAACCTCCGCTATGTTTGACTGTAGGGACCATGTTCTTTTCTTTGAATGCCTCTTTTTTTTCCTGTAAACTCTTATGTTGATGCCTTTTCCCAAAAAGCTCTACTTTTGTCTCATCTGACCAGAGAACATTCTTCCAAAACGTTTTAGGCTTTCTCAGGTAAGTTTTGGCAAACTCCAGCCTGGCTTTTTTGGGAAAAGGCATCAACATAGAGTTTACAGGAAAAAAAGAGGCATTCAAAGAAAAGAACACGGTCCCTAAAGTCAAACATGGCGGAGGTTCCCTGATGTTTTGGGGATGCTTTACTGCCTCCGGCACTGGACTGCTTGACCGTGTGCATGGCATTATGAAGTCTGAAGACTAACAACAAATTTTGCAGCATAATGTAGGGCCCAGTGTGAGAAAGCTGGGTCTCCCTCAGAGGTCATGGGTCTTCCAGCAGGACAATGACCCAAAACACACTACAAAAAGCACTAGAAAATGGTTTGAGAGAAAGCACTGGAGACTACTAAAGTGGCCTGCAATGAGTCCAGACCTGAATCCCATAGCACACCTGTGGAGAGATCTCAAAATGGCAGTTTGGAGAAGGCACCCTTCAAATCTCAGGGACCTGGAGCATTTTGACAAAGAAGAATGGTCTAAAATTCCTGCAGAGCATTGTAAGAAACTCATTGATCGTTACCAGAAGCGGTTGTTCGTAGTTATTTTGGCTAAAGGTTGTGCAGCCAAGTATTAGGCTGAGGGTGCCAATACTTTTGTCCGGGCCATTTTTGGAGTTTTATGTGAAATGATCAATGATTTGATTTTTGGTTCATTCTTTTTTGTGGTTTTTTATTGCAAGCAAAATAAATGAAGATAATACCAAAAGATGTATGATTGCAATCATTTTCAGGAAGAAACAGAGTATTATCTGACAGAATTGCAGGGGTGCCAATACTTTTGGCCAGCACTATAATAAATATATATATATATTTTACATATTGTATTACATATTTACAATTTATTAGTTTTTTGTGTTCTAAAGTTTGTATTCCAATAAATATTTTATTTTCTATCCAAATATCTTGATTATTGTATCATAAAACTAATTAAATGTCTGATGTTCACATTGTACTACAATAAATTTTTCACTTAAGTATAAGCATTATACTAAATATTATTATTTAGTAAAATATTCAGCACATTCTGCATTGCACTACTGTCCCCAAGTTATTATATATTTTAGGAGTCTGAGTCGGTGCATTTTATACCGACTCCGACTCCACCAAAATGAGCTCCGACTCCGACTCCACAGCCCTGCCTCATAGTGAAAGTATTAGAGAGCATCCTTAAGGCTTCTTGAATATAGGTGCTTTTGTCTTGTATGACAATACCCCCACCTTTGTCAGCATTTCTGATGACCAAGTTAGAATTGTTTTTTAGGGCTGAAAGGGCCAAATTCTCTTCCCTGGTCATATTGGTCCTAGGGAGATTTCTGTTGGTCAGAAGTTTCTTAAAATCTTCTAGCACCAAATCATTGACGGTTTTATATGATGTCCTATGCTATGTAGGGGATAAAAATTGGACTTCAATTTGAGATCTGTATGAAGGAAGACATCAGGTCTCCCGTTCCCACTAATGAGGTTGTATTTATTGATTTGAAATGTCGAGTAAGGGTTAATTTTCTGATGAACTTTTGAAAGTCTAGATATAGCTCAAAATCATCGGAAGACTTAGCAGGGCAAAGGGAAAGGCCTTTTTCCAGGACACTAATCTCACTCCTGGATAAATTATAACTGGATAAATTGAAAATGCCTGAGGTATCATCACTTAGTGTGCACTTCTTTTCTCTTTTTTGTTTGATCCTGTATCCTGCTCTAGTTCCTCTATAACATTTTTTCTCTTTCCTCCCCTGGGGGTAAGAAAGTTGATGATATGGACCTGTGTGTTCCTGGCAACCGGTAAAAAAGGAACACATGAGTTTCCTTTAAGAGTATTGTCGATGGTAATGGTCCCCTTATTTGGGATGACAGTAGGTGTGACCGGGGGTGGTGGGGAGGTATTACGTTCATCGGAATCCGACGATCTGGGCAGGGGTATGTCTTCTTCATGTACTGACAACTCCAGTAAGTCAATAAAATCGTTATCAGGATAAGTAATACTTATAGGAATAGTGTCATTCACCTCAGGTCCTGTAGTAAGGTCTCTATTCTTGCAAATTCTTTCAATTTGTAACCTCAGAGACTCTAATTGTCTCCTGGTTTCATCAAAATCTGAGGGTGTCCTAGTAGGTTTGCGAGGTGCAGAGGTCTGTTCGGTAGGAATCACCTCCATAGGGGTAATTTCAACGAGCGATTTAGTCTCAGGTGTTACAGAAAAAAACTCATCCATAGTGGTGATAACCGGGGAATCACGAGGCTGGGAGATCACATGTACATGGGAGATATGAGCCTTACTGGGATGGTCATTATTAGAAGCAGCCGTATTCCTCCTTGTCAGAGAGCTGGAACTCCTTTTGTGGAATCTACTATTAAAGAAGTTTCTATGATTGCTATTAGATCTAGGTCTACGATTAGAGAAGTTATTAGATCTCTCATTTGGCTCAGAAAGTTTGGTTTTACCAGGGACCATATCAGATCTGTCCCGTTTGAAGTTTTTTAGATTTGAAATAGTCTCCTGTTCTAGTTGTATCAGTTTGGTATTAATGTCTGAATTCAATATTTTATATACAGGGTGTAAGTCATACTTATTGAGCTCTTTGTAGAGCTCAGTAATATTAGTAGATGCATCATTAGCAATAATATTACGTTTCTTATATAAACATTGCAACATCCCTTGCATGCAGTTGTTTAGTACACTGTCCCATTCACTGGTGAAAACCGGATCAGATGGGAAAGGTGAGCCAAGCTTGATTCTGAGGCCCCTGGGGCAAAGTCTTTCTTCCATATAGATAGTCAAAAAACGGGCATCCAGCCCAAAACGTAGCTCCTCTTTAAGCAAATCCTCTAAACGTAGGAACAATTTTTTCATATTACCAGTATCTTCCTCTGAGTAAATACTGGGCAGGTCAAGATCCCAATCAATATTATGTATCTCAGGAGCACCTACTGTTTGTAGTATTAGTTTCTCTCTAGATGATAAACGGTTATTGAAGTAGTCCATTTTCCAAGAAAAAGACCCTCTGCTGCTGTGTCCACAGATGGAGATCTGGTCTTGCCATGTCCAGCGAAGGAAAATAAGTAAAGAAGCTGTGGAGAAAAAGCGCAAATAGGGTCTTACCCCAATATGTGTGGGGTGTAGGGGGGGGAGCAATACTACTCACCAGATGGAGTTGTGAAAGTCACAACTACTGTAATCGCATGTAGAAATAGCCCACAATAGCAGCAACCCAAACGGCAGATAACAGAGAAAGGTAGAGATGGGTTTTCATATGCCGCGCCAATGATCCCCATACAGAAGATCAGATTAATGTATCTTTATTTTTGCACAGGTCTACACGTTTCAGGAGCTCAGCTCCCTTCCTCAGGACCGTCAGGCACAAGACAACATCAAATCTATCGTACTAGACACAGACATACAATAAATACCCATGATGACGTCAAAGAAACACCCCTTCTTAAAAAAAAAAAAACAGGCGGGAAAGGGTGCATTGTGATACAGATATGACGCAATACATGTAACTTCATAATAAACGAGCAAAACCCAAATATTTAACACCGATCTAATAGCAATGCTATCTGAATATAATAAAATTTGTGAAAATTGAATAAACCAACAACACACGAGTCTTCATGAATGTGTAACAAAAAAAAATATATATATATAATACATATATGTATGTGGCCGAGATATGAGACGAGCCTAGAACTCACCTAAATGTGTCAGCGGTGGAGATCAATCAAGCCAGAATCAAGTAGGTGGAAGCATGAAGCCACACTACCACCAAAGTGTGTGGTACTTCGGGATGTGAAAAGGAGAGAAAAGACAAAAAATCACAGACCTCCAGTGAATTAAGAAGTGGCCAAACATCTGAAAATATGCTGGAAGAAAAACCCATAGTGAGAACAAAGAGAAGTTCAGGAATCGCTCATGACTCTCATACAGAGAAAGAGTTCACAGGAGTACATGAGCGTGGGGAAAAAACGATCCGCGCCTGCGCCGAGAGCAGTATCAGAACAAGGTAAGGTAATGTGAGTTCAGGACCGTGGGAAAATAGGCACAGCGCATGCGCCCGCCGGGGAAACAAAGCAAGTGTCAGGATTAACACAGAGTAAAAAGGAGACATAATAAAACCAAAGTCCTGGCCAGTGCGCACAAAGATATTATGCGCGTGGCCCTATGTTATGGTCACAAGAAAAACAAATGTTAAAACAAAAACCCATCGAAAAAGAAAAACTATATGAGATGATCAGAAACCCCAAAAAATAAAAGTAGATTGTATTGTGCTAGCAAATGCAGGTGGGGGAAGATCGCGGAGGGGAAATAACACGAGTGATAGGCTCACACCAAGGACAGGAGAGAAAGTAACCGCTACTCCAAGGTAGTGGATTAAAAGGTAAGGAAAAATACAGGGATGAGACACACAAAAAGGATGGTGAAAGTGACGACGGAGAACATGTCCTCTAAAGGAAAGGGATCTAAAAGTGGTAAAACCAGAGTATAAAAACAAAGTGCAAACAAAAAACGGGCTAAGGCAATTAAAAATACTGACAGAGAAAAAAAATCCCGGGGGGAACGCCATAAAATTATAAAAATATATAAAAAGCATCAATGACTTTGAGCTATATCTAGACTTTCAAAAGTTCATCAGAAAATTAACCCTTACTCGACGTTTTCAAATCAATAGATCTGTTCCCACTAATGAGGTTGAGAGACCTGATGTCTTCCTTCATACAGATCTCAAATAGAAGTCCAATTTGTATCCCCTACATAGCATGGGACATCATATAAAAACCTTCAATGATTTGGTGCTAGAAGATTTTAAGAAACTTCTGACCAACAGAAATCTCTATAGGACCAATATGACCAGGGAAGAGAATTTGGCCCTTTCAGCCCTAAAAAAACAATTCTAACTTGGTTATCAGAATTGCTGACAAAGGTGGGGGTATTGTCATACAGGACAAAAGCACCTATATTCAGGAAGCCTTAAGGATGCTCTCTAATACTTTACACTATGAGGTTGTAGATACAGCAGCATATCACAATGCCATCGTGGAATATCACACTCTAATCCAGGGGGCCGCAGAGGCAGGCATCCTCAATAAGGAAGAGAAGAAATTCCTAGAGACTAAAAATCCAAAATTGGCCTTTTATTACCACCTACCTAAGATCCACAAGTGTCTTTCCAATCCTCCTGGGAGACCCATCATTTATGGGATCAGGTCCCTTACTGAGAATCTACCAGCTTATGTGGATTATATCATGAGGACACATGTCACCAACCTCAAAAGCTATCTCAGGGACTCTACTCACCTTATTAATATTGTAAAGGACATTAAATGGAAAGATTCTTTCCTCTTTTTAACCCTGGATATTGCTTCCCTATACACCAACATACCACACATTCTAGGTCTTGAATGTTTCAGACAATATCTGGAGATAGATGACCGATTACCGGTAAAACAAAAGGACTTCATTCTTGAAGGTATGAGTTTCATTTTAAAGAATAATTTCTTTACCTTCCAGGAGACTATATACCATCAGTGCTGTGGGGTGGCTATGGGCTCTAAGGCAGCACCTACTTTCGCTAACTTGGTGATGGGGCTGTATGAACTTCAGTACATTTATTCCTCCGAACTGTTTAAACATGTGGTTGTGTACAAAAGATACATAGACGACTTATTCTTTGTCTGGGACAATACTGATAATAACTATTGATTGTTGTTAGAGGGCATAGAAAATAACAATTGGGGCTGAAAATTTTCACCTACGGTTGGTGAGGTTTCAGTTGATTTCCTGGACCTAATCATCACGCATACGAATGATTCCATCCTTACTAAAACCTTTTTTAAGAGAGTGGACAGTAATGGTTATATAGACTTCACTAGTAACCATTACTACAAGTGGTTGTTAAATGTATCTAGAAACCAGTTTCAAAGGATTAGGAAAAATTGCACATTGGATAAGGATTTCAAGGATCAGGCCTTGGTACTGAGAGAAAGGTTTCTTGATAAAAAAATATCCCCTCACCATTATTAAAAAAGCTTATCAAGCCAACAGAGGTCTAAAACAGATGGATCTAATTGAAAACAAACAAAAAGGTTGGTACTCCTGAGGAACGAGGTGACCCTGATAATAAGTTTTCTTCCCATTTCCTCTCTACCTTCAGCTGTGATGGAAATATAATCAAAAGCATCCTAAGGAAACATTGGACTATACTCCATAATGACCCATACCTTAAAGAGGTGCTACCTGCTTACCCAGGAATTACATACCGTAGGGCCTCCAGCCTAAAAAACCAATTGGCCCAGAGTAGGCTTAGGGGTAATTCCAGTCCCATTACTATCAATAAACCTATGGGGTCTTATAAGTGCTATGCTAAAAATTGTTTATGTTGTAAAACTATCCAGCATGGAAGGGTCAATTTTGGTTTGGCCCCGGGGGAGTGGATTTTTTGATAAAAGGACACCTTACTTGTCAATCTGACTTCGTAATATACCTAATAGAGTGTGACTGTGATAAACGCTATGTTAATGAACTCCCACAGACATAATATCAATGTGGGTTTTATGCTCCATGGTCTATCCCAACATGTAACCCTATATCATGAAAGGAAAATTAAATTAAGGGTCACTCCAATTGAACATATACCCCCACATACACCTAATCGGATTGAGGTCCTTAATAGGAAGGAAACCTATTGGATATACAAACGTAATAACCTAAAACCTCGGGGCCTCAACGAGGTCACGGATTTATTTTATTAGATACCGTCCTAGTTGTGTCTTTTATCTTCGTATTATTCTGTATCATTTTAGAATCTATTTATATGTATTTCCTTTAATATGTATTTATTACATTGTGTGTGTGTATATATATATATATATATATATATATATATATATATTTTTTTTTTTTTTTTTTTTATACATATTATCTTCCATTGGTATTTATATATACATTTATAGAGTTTCTTATTGTTTTTTTTATGCCAGGTCCTTTTAGATTACTATTGATGTTTTTTTATATATTCTTATAATTTTATGGAGTTCCCCCCGGGATTTTTTTCTCCGTCAGTATTTTTAATTGCCTTAGCCCGTTTTTTTGTTTGCACTTTGCTTTTATAGTCTGGTTTTACCACTTTTAGATCCCTTTCCTTTAGAGGACATGTTTTCCGTCGTCTCTTTCACCATCCTTTTTGTGTCTCATCCCTGTATTTTTCCCTACCTTTTAATCCACTACCTTGGAGTAGCGGTTACTTTCTCTCCTGTCCTTGGTGTGAGCCTATCACTTGTGTTATTTCCCCTCAGCGATCTTCCCCCACCTGCATTTGCTAGCACAATACAATCTACTTTTATTTTTTGGGGTTTCTGATCATCTCATATAGTTTTTCTTTTTCGATGGGTTTTTGTTTTAACATTTGTTTTTCTTGTGACCATAACATAGGGCCACGCGCATAATATCTTTGTGCGCACTGGCCAGGACTTTGGTTTTATTATGTCTCCTTTTTACTCTGTGTTAATCCTGACACTTGCTTTGTTTCCCCGGCGGGCGCATGCGCTGTGCCTATTTTCCCACGGTCCTGAACTCACATTACCTTACCTTGTTCTGATACCTGCTCCCGGCACAGGCGCGGATCGTTTTTTTTCCCACGCTCATGCACTCCTGTGAACTCTTTCTCTGTATGAGAGCCATGAGCGATTCCTGAACGTCTCCTTGTTCTCACTATGGGTTTTTCTTCCAGCATATTTTCAGATGTTTGGCCACTTCTTTCTTCACTGGAGGTCTGTGATTTTTTTTGTCTTTTCTCTCCTTTTCACGTCCCAAAGTACCAAACGCTTTGGTGGTAGTGTGGCTTCATGCTTCCACCTACTTGATTCTGGCTTGATTGATCTCCACCGCTGACACATTTAGGTGAGTTCTAGGCTTGTCTCATATCTCGGCCACATACATATATGTATAATATATATATATATATATATATATATATATATATATATATATATATATATATAATTATTTTTTTTTGTTACACATTCATGAAGACTCGTGTGTTGATGGTTTATTCAATTTTCACAAAATTTATTATATTCAGATAGCATTGCTATTAGATCGGTGTTAAATATTTGGGTTTTGCTCATTTATTATGAAGTTACATGTATTGCGTCATATCTGTATCACAATGCACCCTTTCCCGCCCGTTTTTTTTAAGAAGGGGTGTTTCTTTGACGTCATCATGGGTATTTATTGTATGTCTGTGTCTACTACAGTAATTTGATGTCGTCTTGTGCCTGACTGTCTTGAGGAAGGGAGCTGAGCTTCTGAAACGCGTAGACCTGTGCAAAAATAAAGGTACATTAATCTGATCTTCTGAATGGTGCAATGGTGAATGGTCATTGGCGCGACATATGAAAACCCGTCTCTACCTTTCTCTGTTATTAGTCTATATATTAGCAGCGCTTAGATTAACATGGAATACTTATGATTAAGGACTCTTTTGTTTTTATACCTGTAGTCTGAAACTCGTTAAGCATCTCCATGTTATAATACTGTTTTTTGGTCTTCATGCGATTTTATAAGTTTGGAATAAAGAATATGATGATTTTATCTTAAACAAGAAATTTGTGCCGGATCCTATTCCCTTCTATGTTACTTATCTGCAGCTGGTTGGAACTTACCAGCGAATGCCAAGCACCCAGGATATCCAGCAGTCCGGGCAGCAGGTGAGCTGAAAAATCCTTTTTTCTCTATCCATTTTGATCTACTAGGAGGCCTACTATCCATTCAAGTACTATCCCTTTCCAGGCCAAAAATAGTCTTTTTAAAGAATACATTGGTATACATAACCACTCCTTCACATCCAAAATACTGACATTTACATAGCAATGAATACAGGGTGACCTCCACTTCCAGAATTTCAGACAGGAAAACCACTACCTCTTTCTAGTATGACTGGATATCCTGACAGGCCAATATCGTGCAAGAAGTCCTCCGCCACTTCTCGGGCAGCAGTCATTACGAGAATTTCCCATTTTGCTCAATCTGACAGGAGTAATATAAGTCTCCTGAATAATATATACTTGAATCAGCTGATTATTAATTGCTAATGAGACGAGTGTGAGATTCAACAATATTGCGGCTGATGTAATCTATTGCAGGGATTTTTAATTTCCACTTGTCCAAGACCGGAAGGGGGTTACTATGGGCCTTAGCTTGAATGAGGGAGGAGCACAAATTTTATATCTGTCCCCCCCGGCCACTGAGATCTAACGATATCAATATCCAAAAAACTGACCCGCACATCCAACAAATGTGAACAGGTGCTAACTGAAAAAACATATAGTAAGTTTAAAATGCATACAGCTGCACACCAAAAAATGTACAAGGGAAAATATGGCACTGCATTACTGCAAAAGAGAGATATTTAGTTTATGTATTGGCCAATGCATTTAAGCCCGGAAACCAACGGCAACGTATATCTCTGTAATCCAGGAACCTAACTTAAATGCCACTATCTAGGTCAGGGGTGGGGAACCTCCGTCCCGTGGGCCGTGACGACTTTTTATGCGGCCCCCAGGCACATTCCCAGGGACCACTGTGCTCTGGCGGCAGTCGCGCTTTTCCCGGCTGCCGGCCTTTAAATCCCACTGCCTGATGCCCTGAGGGTAGATGCTAGAATGTACGGGTTCTATCCAGATCCTGACTTCAAGGACCTGACTGCAGCCCATACATTCTAGGCTTAACCCCGGCCTGTGCTAGCATGCTCTGGTGGGCGGGGTAAGCAGCAGACTGCGATAAGTAACAGAAGAGCTGCAGCAGATTTACCATCCTCCCGGACCTGTGCTGTGCTGTGTGACTCCCTCTCCCCCTCACTGTGAGTACTCAACCCATCGCTGCCCCCCACGCTCAGTGCTGTGTACACCCCTAGTACAGTGTGTACCCCCAGTGCTGTGTACCGCCTAGTACAGTGTGTACCCCCTAATGCTGTGTATCCCCTAGTACAGTGTGTACCCCCTGATGCTGTGTACCCCCTAGTACAGTGTGTACCCCCTAATGCTGTGTGTACCCCTAGAACTGTGTACCCCCTAATGCTGTGTACCCCCCAGTACAGTTTCCATAAAGTGCATAAGGTGCAATTACATGTATAAAACCACCAGATGGCAGAATGGGGAAAATATATGAATGGGCACAAGCAAGGCCCAGATCACCATGAATATCTGTGCAAAACTTGCAAATAATAAAGTGCATATACAGTGCCTACAAGTAGTATTCAACCCCCTGCAGATTTAGCTGGTTTACACATTCGGAATTAACTTGGCATTGTGACATTTGGACTGTAGATCAGCCTGGAAGTGTGAAATGCACTGCAGCAAAAAAGAATGTTATTTCTTTTTTTATTTTTTTTTTTAAATTGTGAAAAGTTTATTCAGAGGGTCATTTATTATTCAACCCCTCAAACCACAAGAATTCTGTTTGGTTCCCGTAAAGTATTAAGAAGTATTTCAGGCACAAAGAACAATGAGCTTCACATGTTTGGATTAATTATCTCTTTTTCCAGCCTTTTCTGACTAATTAAGACCCTCCCCAAACTTGTGAACAGCACTCATACTTGGTCAACATGGGAAAGACAAAAGGAGCATTCCAAGGCCATCAGAGACAAGATCGTGGAGGGTCACAAGGCTGGCAAGGGGTACAAAACCCTTTCCAAGGAGTTGGGCCTACCTGTCTCCACTGTTGGGAGCATTATCCGGAAGTGGAAGGCTTATGGAACTACTGTTAGCCTTCCACGTGATATTGCATAACTGCTGAGGATTATTTTGAAAAAAAGAGATATTTAGCTAATGTATTGATCAATTCATTACTGCCCCATAACCACTTCACGGTAATCTCTTATTTATGGGGTCCCTAACAAAATGTTACTTCTATATGCAGTTAAAACCTGCTTGTGTGCATGGGTACCTAACCAAATGTTACCTCTATGTGCGGCTGAAACCTGCTGTGTATGGGAAGCAAGGGACCTGACTATATAGGAAGTTGAATAATCATGGCTAAAGGGCGGGACTGGGTTCTCAGACAGAAAAAAAACTGCATAACAATCAAAATGACTGCTGGAACTCCATTGTAAATGTGAACAGGGTGCTAGCCAAAAAATACATAATCTATATGAAGTGAAAGCTGCACACCAAATTCAGAGTAATATGAACAAGCATAACTGCTTGAGGATACATAAAGAATGAAAAATACAACTACCCATGTGAAAAATGGAAAAAAAAATTGAAAAAAATTAAAAAGGAAAAAAAAGGAAAAAAAATTTAAACAAACATTTTTTTTTGCCATTTTTCATATGGCTAGTTGTATTTTTCATTCTTTATGTATCCTCAAGCAGTTATGCTTGTTCATATTACTCTGAATTTGGTGTGCAGCTTTCACTTCATATAGATTATGTATTTTTTGGCTAGCACCCTGTTCACATTTACAATGGAGTTCCAGCAGTCATTTTGATTGTTATGCGGGGTTTTTTTCTGTCTGAGAACCCAGTCCCGCCCTTTAGCCATGATTATTCAACTTCCTATATAGCCAGGTCCCTTGCTTCCCATACACAGCAGGTTTCAGCTGCACATAGAGGTAACATTTGGTTAGGTACCAATGCACACATGCAGGTTTTAACCGCATATAGAGGTAACATTTTGTTAGGGAACCCATAAATAAGAGATTACCGTGAAGTGGTTATGGGGCAGTAATGAATTGATCAATACATTAGCTAAATATCTCTTTGTTTCAAAATAATCCTCAGCAGTTATGCAATAATCACCAAAATTTTTTTTTTCCATTTTTCATATGGCTAGTTGTATTTTTCATTCTTTATGTATCCTCAAGCAGTTATGCTTGTTCATATTATTCTGAATTTGGTGTGCAGCTTTCACTTCATATAGGCTTTGCACATGGACCTAGAAGTCCCTTCCTTCAGGAGAAGGTCTCCTGAGCAGAGCAAAACACCCTGCTTCTGCTCTCCCCGTCTCCAGCACACACACTGGAAGTCTAGACCCAGCCTCTCCCTAGACTGCCCTAGACACACTCTACCCAGGTTCAGAGACAGAATTGCTTTAACCCCTGGAGCCACACCCACAGGTGGTAAGGAGTGTGTAATCAGCATCACACACCCTTCCATGGCTCTGCATGTAATGCAATCCTGTGGAACCACAGGTCCCAGCCAACTTCACATTGCAGAGCACCAACGCTTCTGCGAAACTTACCGGCCCTTTGTAATACAGCCGGTTGATACCTCACAATATATATATATATATATATATATATATATATATATATATAATGGACCAATATAATAATAAAGCACAAAGAGTGCTGTAAGAATGGTCAATAATACAGTGCACTAAAGTAGTCAATCATGGTGATGAGTGTCAGCAAGCGCCCACCCACATAGAGACACCAAAATACCACTGGGAGTAATGTCCATCATTAATAGATTAGATAAACAGCATAATGTTGCAAATAACAAGCACCCAAAGTACAGCAGGGGTTAAATAGAGATGGATATACCTGAGGCCATCAGCAAAACTGTGTGTAGGCAGCCTCCGACCCTACACATGTTTCGGCGTACCTTCGTTAGGGGATGTGTGATGGGACAGCTGGTACGAACACTATTTAAACAGGCCTTAGCCAATCAAACTGCGTGAAAGTTCCCACCGGGATATATTATAGGGCGCATGCGCGAGGTGATGTCAGGGGGAGCGCCACCTGACCAGAGACGTCATCCGGAATAAGATGAGTGACGCGAGCGGCCGCCCCCACGCGGTACCCCCAGTGCTCTGAACTCGCTACTGCTGTCTGTACCCTCCCACTGCTGTCTATGCCCCCCAGTCCGTGCCCTCCTGTTTGTCTATGCTCCCCCAGACCTGTCTGTGTCTCCCTAGTGATGCCACCTAGTGCAGTTCATGCTGCCTCCTAGTACAGTCCATGCTGTCATCTAGTGCTGTCCTTGCCCCAGTCATGTCTGTGCCCCCGCCAGGGCTGTCCATGCCCCCCTACTGATGTATATGCCCCAGCCCCTCCTGTAATGTGTACTCCCAGTGTCTCCTGTAATTTATGCGCCCCAGCTCCTCCTGTGATGTATATGCCCCAGCCCCTCCTGTGATGTGTACTCCCAGTGTCTCCTGTAATTTATGCGCCCCAGCCCCTCCTGTGATGTGTATGCCCCCACGGCATCTCTAGACCGAGACAAACCTGGAAAAGCAGCTGTGAGAAACAAGAAGATCAATATCACCAAACATCACAGTCTCACCAAAGAGAAACAGCTCCTGCCTCCACAGTAGGAGTGAGTTAATTAATCGTTTGACAAAATATAGCAGGGTTATTTTTCAAGTTGATAATGTTGTGCGGCCCCCAAAAGTTAGTAGGAAATTCCAAATAGCCCCCGGCATTAAAACTGTTCCCCACCCCTGATCTAGGTTGTATTGTATATATAGAATATATATACACTAACGATACCAATGACTGTAAAGGAAGAAAACTTAGTGTCTTCATGTGGAAACTGGGAACTAAATGCTTGTCTCATCTGGAGATATTTAAAAAAAAAAAATGGCAGTGTGGCAGTTCAAATATCTGCAACTGAGCAAAGGATTGGAACACATTATTTTGCAGCAAATCACCCATAGTAAGTATTCTACTACTTTCCCAGTCCTGAAACCCACAGAGTTCCGCAAACTGAAGTAAGCTCGAATTATGCCAGATCAGTGTCTCTAGCGGGATGTCCTCATGACTAAAAATTTGTTTAGCTTGTTTCCAAATCTTAACAGCTAGTTTATGTACTGTAAGCAGCTTACTATTGAGAGCAAATTTCGGATCCTCTAGCACAGGCCACAGCAACCTCAGGTTTAGAGCTTCCGACAGACAGGATTCCAAGGATCTGACAGTGCCAGCTTGTGACAGTTGGCCCGCTTTGTAGTATAGGTGTAGGTCCGGAGGCACCATACCCCCCAGGGTTTTCGGCCTCTGCAGTTTAGCAAACTGCAACTTGGGTCTGGATGGTCCCCAAATGAAAGAGATCATCATGGAGTTTAGTGCCATGCAAATGAAATCTTTTATGAGAAAGAAACCGCAAATAAAACTTAGGCCAATTTATCACCAGTCCTGAAAAGCTGCCGAACTGGTCAATCAGTTCCATAGCTCTTGCAATAGTGGCATCCGGGCGTGATGCGAATAGGAGTACGTCATCTGCATGCAATACCAATCGCTCCTCCCCCAAACCACATATCCTGGTGTATAAGGAGTCCTAAGGCGCAACGCCAAGTGCTCTTTTGCCAGGGCAAACAAGAGAGGGGAAAGCGGGCACCCCTGCCGAGTACCCCTACTTAACAAGAAGCTTTGTGACAAAGCCCCATTCAGCTGGATATTAGTACTAGGACATTTTTGTAACAACTCAATCCAATGGATAAAGTTGTTATTAAAACCGAATTCCCATAAGACCTCTTAGAGATATGGCCACACTATAAAATCAAAGGCCTTAGCCGCTTCAAGTGAAACTAAGGCCCAGTCCTCCCCCTGCCACCTAACTGCATGACCACCTCCATCCTCCTCAAATTATCCGAGATGCTTCTGCCCGGGATAAAGCCAGCCTGATCCCTATGTATTACGGAATTTATTACTTTGTTCAACCAATTAGCTAGAATTTTGGTGAACAACTTATAATATGAGTTTAACAATAACATAAGGCGGTACGATTCGCAGTCCAGGGGGTCTTGATCAGGTTTTAATATTAGAACTATGGATGCTTAAAAGGAATCAGACAGACTCCCATCCATGAACGAGGTGTTAAAAACCTTGAGCAATGTGGGAAGAATTTCTGTCCCTTATTGGAAAAAAATTTCAGTGGGTAACCCATCAGGTCCCGACGTGCTGCATTCATCTTTCCTTCAACTCTGACCAAGTTTGCTGTGCCTTTGTAGCTCACACATCCCCACATCATCAGCGATCCACCTCAGTGTTTTACAGTAGGAATAGTGTTCGTGTTCTCTCCATATAGGATGAAAGGAAGGTATGCACACCAGTGACTATGCAAGGGGAATACATGTAATAGCAGTAACTGCTGTGTGAATACTGGCCTGAAAAATACAATAGCTATATGAAAAAATGACAATGGAATCTGCATTACTGCCATGAAATATGAATAAAGAGAAATTTAGCTATTGAATTGACATATACATTATACATATATAGCCTGGGTCTCAGCTTCCCATACATGGTAAGTTTTTTAACTGCATGAGAGGACACATTAGCTAGGGACCCCAAATACAAGAGAATACCGTGAAGAGGTTTCGGGTCTCTGTTGCATTGATCAATTCAATAGCTAAATTTCTGTTTTTTCATATTTCATGGCAGTAATGCAGATTCCATTGTCATTTTTTCATTTTTCCATGTAGCTATTGTATTTTTCAGGCCAGTATTCACACAGCAGTTACTGCTATTACATGTATTCCCCTTGAATAGTCATTGGTGTGCATACCTTCTCTCCATATAGTTAAATTTTTTTAGGTTTTTGCACCCAGTTCAGACTTAGGCGGGCTTTGCACACTACGACATCGCAGGTGCGGTCAAATTGAAAGTGACGCACATCCAGCATCGCATGCGACATCGCAGTGTGTAAAGCCTAGATGATACGATTAACGAGCGCAAAAGCGTTGTAATCGTATCATCGGTGCAGCGTCGGCGTAATCCATAATTACACTGACGCGACGGTCTGATGTTGTTCCTCGCTCCTGCGGCAGCACGCATCGCTGTGTGTGAAGCCGCAGGAGCGAGGAACATCTCCTACCGGCGTCACCGCGGCTTCCGTAAAATATGCGGAAGGAAGGAGGTGGGCGGGATGTTTACATCCCACTCATCTCCTCCCCTCCGCTCCGATTGGCCGCCTGCCGTGTGACGTCGCAGTGATGACGCACGACCCGCCCCCTTAATAAGGAGGCGGGTCGCCGGCCAGAGCGACGGTCGCAGGGCAGGTGAGTGCATGTGAAGCCGGCGTAGCGATAATTTTCGCTACGCCAGCTTTCACAAGATATTGTACCTGCGACGGGGGCGGGGACTATCGCGTGCGACATCGCAGCATCGGCTTGCGATGTCGCAACGTGCAAAGCCGCCCTTAGAATGGTGTTCCAAACGTTATCTCTTTATTCCTTTCATCATAGGCCTTATGTTGACATCTCTCCAAATGAAACATTTATGGTTGTGGCCAAAAAGTTCAATTTTGCTCTGATTGTCCCTCTAAGAAGCTGGACGTGGACTGTGGGGGTGGGGGGGTCGTGTAGCTGTTTAACATGTTGGAGTCTCGTTCGTTATCAGAATTAGCCAGACAAATCGCTCCACCAAGTAAAAACGGCCATGCACCATCACCCATAGAATCGAGAAAGCGCTTTCAATCTGTCAATCCTTTCCATGTCCGGGGTGGGTGAGGTTTTCCATGTTGAATCAAATTAAGCTGCAGGCTCCACTCCTGGTGGTGCCCTTCCATCAATTCCTTTTAAGTTTCAGCTTTGCAACCATACTCCCCCTGGAACCCAAAGACTTTGGTTTCCTGGATGCTCCTCAGTGGGTCATGAGAACAATGCCACCGGATTGCCAGTTGGCATCATTCACAACTACGACGGTATCTGATCGTCTTCGAACCTCCGACTTTCGTTCTTCATTAATGAAAACATTCTTGGCAAATGCTTTCGCTTTGGGTCATCTTGTGCCGGTCCAAGAATTTCACCTCTAGCGGCGCAATACGGATCCCCCTGGCCGTCCCTCTTTATCATAGCCCCAGTTCCGACAACCAACAAAATAGAATCGGAGTTCTATTCCATTATTTCTAGCTGGAGTATTCCGGCGTGGCTGTCTGCTTTGAATACTAATTTTTTCGAAGTGAACGCTTCAGGGCCCGAGAAACAATCAGTCAAGAGCATCGGAGAGGCACCCTATGGCAAGTGGGCTGGGACTGGTGGTAGCACGCCTTGCGGAAAACTGCCAGCTTGATCCTAAGATCAAACTACGATCTATTTAATTGCAGCAGCTTTAGTGTACGCTACTGGAGCTGAAAATCTTTATTTATTAGAAAATTACATTACAAGATAAAGAAACAATATAAAATCCAGCCAAATAAAATCTGAAACCGAAACAAAAACTATGCCCTACCTGCCCGGCCTATAAAACCCTCAACATTCAAACCATTCCTGGTTCCACTGCCACAAAAACTCTACATACTTACCATTTCTATTTACAATATGTACAATATTTTCATCATTCTTTTGTCCTGTATATAAAACAAAAATAAAACAATACACACCTATATACAAAGAAAAAACAAACATCAACCATAATGCAACAACTACAAACGCCACGCAATTTTTTTTTCCCACAGCCACCTACTTAACATATTCAAAACTAACCCACCACCCCTGCCCTAACCAGCCACCAAGTTCAAAGGACAACTCTCCCAAGCTTGCCTCAGAACCCCAAAGTTTATCCCCAGGTAGGGCCCCGGGTCAGAACAGGCCAGTCTTTAAATGCACCCCACAAAGAGAAACTCCTTTCCCCACCCAACCTAACTAGTTCCCCAGCACTACACCCGCAGCATAACCGAAAAAAACAAACACCAAACCATGCTCAAGTTTGGTGCTTGCAATCCTTTCCTTTCAGAAATGCAGTTCTGAAACAAAACACTAGGGTGCGAAAAATTAGCCCACCACCAGAAAGACTTTGGGTACAAGCAGCTAGTGCACCGCAAAAGAAAAACCCCTTGAGAGGCGGCAGGCTCTCTGGATGCTCCCAACTACTCAAAGTCCAAGGAGCGTACCTTTGCCAGGTCACCAAAGATGTTACTATACACATTGTCTACGGGGAGGGTTTTGCTTCCCGTCGAAACTAAACCCTGCATTCCACGTGAAGTACTTCACCACTATGCTAACTATGAATAAAGTGGTCCCATACACCCAACTCTCCAAATGCACCATAGGCCAACCCAGCGTAGGGGAGACTAACCAGCCGAGGCCAGCCCGTAGAAGCACCCACCCTCCTGTGGACCTCTACATTGAAAGGACAATAGAGTAGGAAGTGCTCCATACTTTCCAGTATGTCAGCACAACTCTCACGAGTACAATTCCTATCCTCGGAATTCCTGTACTTCAAATTGCCCTTCACATACCCTGAATGCAGCGCCAAGTCCCAAAACCTCTCGGGGATCCGAGTAGAATTTAATAACCATAACCCCACCTCCAGATCCCGGCTTGGGCAGTCCCTGAGGACCAGCATTTTCTGGAAATGCGTAGACCAGATCCTCTCATCGACTATCTTCCTTGACAGAGCCCTTATCTCCCTCACCCCCAAACCCCACCAGCAGATCACCTTCAGAACCAGGGTAACATAAGCCGGAAGCAGGGGCGTACATATAAATCATGGGGCCCCATAGCAAAAAGTCTAAATTGGGCCGCCCCACCAATAAAAAAAAACAAACAAAAAAACAAAATATCAGAATAATCATTATACATGTTACTGGGGGCCGGCATGCGTTACTGGGGGCGGCTTATAGTCAGAAATAACACATACTACTACATAGTGTTACTGAACAACACCCACCATATAAAAGTTTGCAATGTATTATTACATTGCAAAATAATGCTGCCATACCATGACCAAATATCACCACATAGTCTGAATATAACCACCATCCTGTTACTGAGCAAAGGCCACTGCACCAAGACCAGTGGATTCACACCGCAAATCCCTAAAAAATCTGCAATATGTGAACTTGGCCTAAAGTAGGGATGTCCTTCTTCGTGACCCTCACTACACACAATATAATTTTTCACATCTGTCTCCCCCATTTAATGGTAACGATTATGACCCTCTCTATAGCCTTAGGATCTATAGTAAAACTCTGCAAAGTACAGGGATAATACACACACACTGATTGCACAGGGGCAACACACACACACACTGATGGCACAGCACAGGGGCAACACACAGTATTTGCACAGGGGCAACACACACACACACACAGAGTGATGGCACAGAACAGGGCAGTTTTTCTGTAGTGTTACAGGCAGACGTTTATACATTCTAATACCAGCTCCTGTGCTGTGAGAGATGATGATAATGGCTCAGGCCTCCCTGCTGCACTTCCTGTGAGTCTTCCTGGCTGCTCCTTCTGTCCTCTGCTTTTTCTTTCTATTCCTTCTGTTCTCCGTTTCTCACTGTTTTTTTCTGCTCTCTGTTTGCTTTTCTCTCTTTTCTGTTGTCTCTACTCCTTTTTCACTCCTGCACTGTTTTCCTTTTCATCATTTCATTCTCCCGCGGCTGTACTGAACAAGCTCCGCCCCCTTTCCTGATTGGCTGTTCTCCTCCTGGCATCTCTCACTAGAAGAAGCTACTGCCTGGCTGTGATACCAATGTGATATGACTGAAAGAATGAGTGTGATGTAGATAGGGATCATAATCAAAAGATAGGAGTGATCCCAGATATTATTTGACCTATCAATAATTCAGTATCAAAGAGAGATCTCCTCTGGATAACCAATTTCACTATGACCAAAGAATACATGTCAAACAGGTCTTGAAGCAGTTTCACGATAATGAGGAAGTAACATTTACAGTTCCACAGTCAGGAAATTTGTGGTTATTTGACTACAGTTGCAAGGAAGCTGGCCTGTAAAATTAACGTCTCCTTGCAGTATCTCCAGGAAACTGTGGTCGACCAGTTGACAACTGGCTAAATGTGCAGGAAGCTGCTGGTGCCCACAGCAGCTTGTGGTCAAGTTACATGAACATGACTGTCACATGCTGGTTACCAATTAACCATTCAGAGAACACAATATACAAAGTTTCTTATAAAAGGATCGGACTCTTTTAATGAGATTAGGGAAACCTTCCAGGACATTGAAGTGTACGCACTGCTCCTGTGATGCAAGATGCCATGTTGTTTCCTTATCATTAAATCGAGTCCCTCCGATGTGAAAGGATTGCTACAACAAACGGTAATGTTGATGCATATTTCTGTTATTGTATAAGATTCTATGCTAATGCCTATATGTACCATTGACTATTCATGTGCTATTAAAATAAATAGTATCTTGCTATAAAGAATATTAGTATTCGTGCCTGATTAGGATATCAGTGAGCGCTTCGTAAGTATGGGCTTTCAGCCCCCTTTTTAGTAGAATTTAGCAAGACACTGGCCACTCCCTCATCTTCAGCACAGTGTGCAGTGTGGGCGAGTCTGCATCTCTGCGTTGGCTAGTATGCAGTTATAGAAACTGTGCCTGCTTCCAGCGGCGTTAATCAGCTGCTTGGTGACGGCCCCGGGGTCATGATGCATGAAAGTGAAAATGCACACACTGCGGGCAGCCACACCAGGCCCCTCCAGCCAGGGCTGCCACCAGGAATTTCCGGGCCAGATACTGACAACATTTTCGGGCCCCCTTCAGACTCCACCACAGCTCCGTCTCTACCCCTCGAACCTTTGGCAATAGAAAAAAGTTGTTTCCAGCATCATGTCCAAGAAAAGGTTAAAAACCAATTTTATTCCATAAGGTTAAAACCAACACTAGGTTGGATGGACAACCACAAAGTATAAAACAATGTCTGACACGTTTCACACCTAACAGAGGTTCTTAATCTTAGGGGCACTTTGCACACTACGACATCGCAGGTGCGATGTCGGAGGGGTCATGTCGAAAGTGACGCACTTCCGGCGTCGCACTCGACATCGTAGTGTGTAAATCCTAGATGATACGATTAACGAGCGCAAAATTGTCGTAATCGTATCATCGGTGTAGTGTCTGGGAATTCCATAATTACGCGACTGCGACAGGTACGCTGTTGTTCCTCGTTCCTGCGGCAGCACACATCGCTGTGTGTGAAGCCGCAGGAGCGAGGAACATCTCCTACCTGCGTCCTACAGCTCACGCCGGCTATGCAGAAGGACAGAGGTGGGCGGGATGTTTACGTCCCGCTCATCTCCGCCCCTCCGCTCCTATTGGCTGCCTGTCATGTGACGTCGCTATGACGCCGCACGACCCGCCCCCTTAATAAGGAGGCGGGTCGCCGGCCAGATCAACGTCGCAAGGCAGGTGAGTCCATGTGAAGCTGCCGTAGCGATAATGTTCGCTACGGCTGCTATCACAAGATATCGCTGCAACGGGGGCGGGGATTATCGTGCTCGGCATCGCAAGCATCGGCTTGCGATGTCGTTGTGTGCAAAGTGCCCCTTAGATATATCCTGCTAGATCTGCACAAGTAAGTTATGGAATAAAATTGTTTTTTAACTTAGTTTCTTGGACATGATGCTGGAAACAACCTTTTTCTATTCCCGGACTTTGCCTCTTTGAACATGGAGCTGCCCTCCCTGCACTGTCTCACAGAGAAAGGACCCAGGTAATGCCTTTACTGGGGGAGCTGAGATCCTCCTTTGCATACTGATCTCCAACCTTCCACAATCCCACCATCACTCTTGGAAAATCTCCAATTCTGCAAACAGTCCTCATCAACCATACATTAACCGCTAGTCATCATTTTGACATCCCGAAAAAAGCTGCATGCACCGTTTTTTGGGTCATTAAAATGACGAACCCCAGACAGGATCATCAGCCATATATGTATCTATCAAATATAAAAACGGTGTGTGTGTGTGTGTGTGTGTGTGTTTTTGTGTGTGTGTGTGTATATTATATATATATATATATATATATATATATATACACCGTATTTTTCGGACCAGAAGACACGCTTTTTTTCCCCCAAATGTTGGGAGAAAGTGGGGGATGCGTCTAATGGTCTGAATGTAGGGCATGGCTGCGGGGAATGGGGGTGCTGCGGTGGAGCAGGTCATCGGGGGCACGAGCAGGCTGTAGCAGCCTGCCGTGACCACGTGGGCCCGCTCATTACATATGCACGCCCATCCTCCCGCCCATCTCTCAGTGCTGAAGCCGGCGCTACAGGTGGGCGGGGTAATGGGCGGGGACGCGTGCATAGTAAACAGCCAGCCTGCATGATCACCCCTGGCAACTACAGCCTGGAGTGATCATGTGCGGCTGTATTCACTGCCCCCTGCACATCATCATCAGTGCGGGGGGCAGTGAATCAGTACACATTACTCACCGTTCCCCTGCAGCACCGCGATCTCCTCCTGTGTCCTCCGGTCAGCTGACTTGCGGCGCGCACAGCGATGACGTCATCGCTGTGCGCACGTGTCCACACGCAGCCACCGGCACGGACAGGAGGAGATTGGTTTTTTTTATGTGCCACAGGATGCGGCCATACACCATTATGATGGGGAGTATATGAGCAGGCTGGGGAGTATATGAGCAGGCTGGGGAGTATATGAGCAGCATGGGGAGTATATGAGCAGGCTGGGGAGTATATGAGCAGCATGGGGAGTATATGAGCAGCATGGGGAGTATATGAGCAGCATGGGGAGTATATGAGCAGCATGGGGAGTATATGAGCAGCATGGGGAGTATATGAGCAGGCTGGGGAGTATATGAGCAGGCTGGGGAGTATATGAGCAGGCTGGGGAGTATATGAGCAGGCTGAAGAGTATATGAGCAGCATGGGGAGTATATGAGCAGGCTGGGGAGTATATGAGCAGGCTGGGGAGTATATGAGCAGGCTGGAGAGTATATGAGCAGGCTGGAGAGTATATGAGCAGCATGGGGAGTATATGAGCAGCATGGGGAGTATATGAGCAGGCTGGGGAGTATATGAGCAAAACATTACCCCATAACAGTGTCAGCAGCAGATCCTCGCCCAATAAGTGTGTCATCACCACATTTTTTGCTGAAAATTTTATTTTCCTCCTCTAAAACCTGGGTGCGTCTTATGGTCCGGTGCGTCTTATAGTCCGAAAAATACGGTATATATTATACATACACTGTATGTGTGTCCACTATAGGAACCCACACAGTCTCATTTACAATCACGATATTTTGCACAGACACCTCATGTGACTCAGTGAACGTCATGGACTATGTTTTGAGGGGAAAATTTAACCCCGCGCTTTAGGCTGTGGCCACACAGGGCACTAGTGCGATCCTCGCATGACACTCGGCTGACGCTGGGAGCACAGCAGGAGCCGAGTGTCATACGAGTGTCACTGCGACTGAGCTCCGATCATGCGATCGGACCTCAGCTGCGGGGGACGGGACGGCACTCAGAAGGGGAGGGCCGATGCTGCGGAGGGGAGGGAGGGATTTATCTCCCTCTCTCCTCCGTAGCCGGCTATTGCCATTATCGCACTGCACTCGCAGTACAGCGGTGTAATGTGAGTGCAGTGCGATCTTTCTCTCGCCCCATACACTTGAATGGGTGCGAGAGAAAGAGTCTCGCATAACTATCGCAGCATGCTGCGATTGTTTTGTCGGTCCGATTGGGGCCAAGAAAATAATAGCTTATGTGTGCTGGCACATAGGCTAATATTAGTCCGAGTGGCATGCGATGTTTTATCGCATCCCACTTGCTCCGATTTTCATGCCGTGTGGCTTAAGCCTTACAGTTACTCTCCAAAAAAATTCCTTACATTAAAGTCAATGGAGCTAGGAGGTACAGGTCATTAATAGGAGCTGTGATTGGTTATTATAGGCAACAAAGGACATTGCTAGTGTAAGAAGCCTCTCTGTAGTTTTAAAAAGAACCACGACCCCGCTATACAGTTTGGCCGCAAGAGACCAGTAGGAGGGACCATGGGTCCACTCCTGCCTTGCTTTACGCAAGGATAACTGATCTGTCAACGTGCAAAAAATATGTTGTTTGCAGCACTTCAATCGGACTCTTTTCAAAAGAAAAAGACGCAGGTCCAAAAACACAGGATCCTCTTGGCATTGTTATTATTATTATTCATTATTATAGCACCATTTATTCCATGGCGCTTTACAAGTGGCATTGTTAACCAAACCTTAATAATAGACAGCATCTCAGGGGAAATCTTCAAAAAAACTTCTTTATTTCATCCCAACAACAGACAGTAGCAATGTTTCACCCTACATTAGGGCTTTATCAAGCATGAGATGATCCAACTCACCGCCACCTGACCTCACCATTCCTCAGTCTCGGACACCGGCCATGCCCTGGCCACACAGCAATAAACAGAAAAGTTGATCCAGCTGAGTGCAAACGGTGATTTATTTGTGCATAATCAGGCAGTGCACAGAAGATGTTAATGGGTTTCTGGCTTCACGACCTTAATCATGGTTATGATTAAGGGCGTCAAGCCAGAAACGAGTTAACGTCTTCTGTGCACTGTATGATTATGCACAAATGAATCACCATTAGCACTCAGCTGGATCAACTCTTCTCTTTATCAAGCATGTCTGAAATGCTCCCACACCCAGGAATAAATACGTCCTGTTCATAGCAAATCACCAATCAAAAGGTCTCCCACCCTCACAGTATTTAACCAATCACAGCATTGTTACAAAATACAAGTTATAACACATCATCAGCATAAAATTGCAGTGGTCATACCAGAATACATAAACAATAGCCGCATATACATTATCACAAACATAGTAGAAACATGGATAATAAGCATAGAATCCACACCATATGCAGAATCTCGATCAGCAGCGTTCCTGTATCCATGGCAACTGCCAGCCAATAATATGCCTACAAAGGAGCACATCATCCAATAGTCCAATTGCATGCAGGCACTAGGTACTTGAAGATAGAACAGGCATGAAAGTGCTACTGCTCATGCTCCAACAGCTTGATTCCATTGGATGGTTGGGGGCAGAATCCAGATTCTTATAGAGAGAAAAAAAGTCCAACAGACGCTACTGAGCATGCTAAAACATTCCAGCCTCATTGGCCAGAAAGAGGAAAGCAATAGTGATGGGCAGTCCAGCTCTTTTTGGTGATCCGGTTCCAATGGCTCCGCTCACCAAAAAAAGTCGACTCATTCGGATCGTTCTTGGCTCCCTATTAAATGTGTTCACCCCAGGTGAACACATATTTAAGATTATAGTAACGCCGAGGAAACCCCGCCCATCCGCAGCTAAACTTCGTCCACTTACAAGGGACCAATTAGATTAAGTGGGCGGAGTTTCACCGTGGGTGGGCGGGGTTTCAGTGGCGAAAATTTAGTGACTCTCACTCGGGATCCGGCTCCTGTCAGTCACAACAGGGAGCCGGATCTTTGTGTGGGATCGTTCGCGACCAACAAATCACTAGAAGGCAAGGTCCTTGCTGATAAAACATGTAATATCATAGCAATATGCGAAGTAGATAACAATAATAAGAAAATTAATAAATAATGTGCAATAATGCAAGAAATATAGCAATAATATAGCCTCTACATCAGAACACTCTGAGAGTTCACCAAACCCCATTTTAATTTAGTAATAAGGAAAACCTATAATGGATTATTTATAGTGGACTGATTTACACATCACCCCATCCAGGGTGCAAAATTCAGTTTGAATTTCACCCCATCCAGGGTCAGAGTGTAAAATCCAAATCAAAGTCAACCTGGTCTCCTACGAAAATAACAGATCAGCATCAAAACAGCTGAAAAATTAAAGGCCGTAAATCTAGCCGCCTCTGACTTAATGCTGGCGACATTAATGGTCGCTAGCGTGAACAGGGTAAGTGCCGCCATCACAGGTGATAAAGTTTTACAGCCAACTTTTTCCCACCCCCAGCAGTATGGTCCTCCTTAGATGAAGAAGCCCCCTTCCCCCGCTTCACACACACTGACACATCCATACTTTTCCCTGTCATACCTTTGTCTGGCGGCTCTAGAGTGATCTCCTCTCCCAAGGGGGGTCCCACGGCGGAGGAGATACGGCGCCCTTAGAGGCCCCAACATCCTTGTCTGCTGCCTATGGCACCTCCCCCTCCCTCCCCCCACCGAGATGGGGAGAAAATATGTCATCCAGGGCTGGGTGCCAGTTGAAAAGGTTAACCAGGGGTGAGGTGACCCTCCCTTGGCTTACTGGACTGGGCAGAAGGCATAACAGGAGGGACCACCAGGATCGATGTCCCTGAGGGGTCCGACTCCAGCGAAGTAGTTCCAGACTCCCTCCTCCTGGCCTTCCTCCCGACTTTCTTTACCTTGTTGCCTTTCTGTTTTTTCTTTTTTTTCTTGCCACTCCTGCACACCCTCATCCAGAGTTTCACTGGATGAGAATTGTGAGGCATCGGCCTCCTCCTCTTTCTGCAACCTTTCTCTTTCTCTTCCTCATCTAGCTTGCTACCCAGCACCTTAGCTGCAAGTGCCCCAGGGGCAGGGACAGAGACATAACTCCTTGATCCCTTTCCCTCTGGCCTTGTTCCTGCCACCTCACGCATGAGGGTGGGCATTTTCTTGCTTTCCACTGGTCCTTTGTCCTTATCAACTCTGCTAGTACCTTGACCGGCCAAGTCCTCCTGATCCTGAAAGACTCTAGCTGGGAGGAGGACTGGATTGGCAAAAGAACGTGGACAGCAGCTAAACGGGTAACCGAGATCCCCACACAGGTTACACTGAATGGCCTTACAAGCTGCGGCAAGGTGATCATGTGCCCCACACAGTGCACACTTCAGGACCTTACAGCCACTGCTGCAGTGGTTGGGGCTATCGCACTTGTGACAGACCTTTGGCTGCCCCCGGTAGTGGATCAGGATCCTATCCCTCCCAGGAACGTCAAAGGAGGGATGTTGGCAACAATATTACCTAAAACCTTCAATTTCAGCATGAAGGTCCAGGACCCTGTTCAGTAGCCAAACCTGTTCCTTATCCCCACAGCGGCTGATTCAGATCATGATGTCAATGCAAGAAAGTGTCTCATTAGCTGTTATCACGGTCACTTTCTTAACTGAATTTTGCCGGGACACAGCCTTCACCACGATGTTCCATTCAGGGCCATTCTTGGTCAGCTCATATTGAAACCAGAGTTCCATTCCTTCTGGTTTCACGAAACTGGCCTGGAAATAGGTAGTGCCAACCAGTTGTATAAAAGCTGCCACATCGTGGGACCTGTAGCCCATTTCCCATAGGAGCTTGGCCAAGTTGTCACTGCAAAGGACCACACTGGGGGACCTGCCCTTTGAGCTTGGAAAGCAGCGAGTCCATGTCTTTTTATCCAAAAAGACAGGTCCACCATCCCCTCCCCTACTTTCATGGTCTCCTCTCCTCTCTTCAAGGTGCTCAAGAGCTGGCATTGCAAGTCACCAGCCCCAAAGTCGTTGGATAAAACCTCAACCACCCTCCTCATACCCTCCCTGACAGCCGCTACCTGGGAATAGGTACCGGCCCACTTGGGGCCAGACGCTGCCACCAGGGGGCAGTGGAACCCGCACCAGGCACTCCGCCAGCCAACCCACAAAAAATCTACTCACACACTTCCAATCTCACCAGCAGCCATGACCACTTCCATGCCATCCTCTCCCACACCAGCTGGGACAGGCACAGGTGGATTTTTGACATTTACAGTATTTATAACTTTTACATTATTAACAGTTCTTCCAGTCTCTTCTTTCTCCACTGGGTCCAGCAGTCCACCGCTTAGTGGGAATCCCTGCCCTGATGCAGCATTGCTCCCCTTTACCTTAGTTCCAGGGGTTGACCGTGCCGTTTCCTGCCCCCCATCTTTCCTGGGGGGGCACATAGCTTCCCCCCACCTGGACACACTTCCCATACAAGGCCTCCCTATCACAGCCTCGTGCCCCCCTCCCCCACCCCCAGTGATGACCAGCTTAGGTGGAGAAGGGAGACAGGAGAAATCTTTCAGGGAACCTATGTTAGGTGCTACTGATGGTACCACAGCTCCACTACCCTTAACGTTTACCACAGGGGCATTGGCACCAATGCCTCTCCCTCACAGCAGAGGCCCGGTGCACCCGCCCCCCGGGGTTTACACAGGAGGTGGAGGCCACCATATTGTAACTTACCACCTCCTGTGTCTTGGGTTTCTTTTTCCTTTTTTCCCTCCCGCACCCCCCCCCCCCCCTCCCCCCCGTCCAAGCACTCATCAGACCCGAACGAGAATGAGTTCCGGTTGACAGGGAACTCCAAATTCCTGATCTCCAGCCGGAGCCTCCCTCTTCCTCCTCTTCACCCCTCCACTCCCCACCAGAGACTCCTGTCCTGGGAGCAAAGGGGTACCGCTCTCACCACTTCCATTTTGTCCATTGCTGTGGTTTGTGTTTTTTTTCCTGTGTCCTTCAAGCGCCACCCCCTTTCCAGATCACTGCTGCTGGGAAAACTTATTTCAGCCCATAGGATGTGCCCAGGTCCTCTCGGCATGCCTTCCTGTTGTGGTCAGGAGACCGCAAAAAGATCTACAAAAATGCCATTAAAAGGTTGATGATAATGCACATATAGTAGTTGGAAACTTAGCTGGCTGCAATCCCCTGACTACAACAACACAACTAAAAGTAACGGTTGAGCATTCCTAACAAACCTAGATGCCTTCTCACCACCGGAGAACTAGCTAACCTCAAAGATGAAACGAGGAATCCTGACTTGCCTCGGAAGAGCCCCAAAGGAAAGTAAAAGCCCCCAACATATAACGACGGTGATGTAAGAAAAAACAACACACAGATGAAAAGTAAGCAAAGTGAGGCCCGGATAGCTAGATACAAAAGGATAGGATTACTGGTTGCAGCCAGCAAAAACCCCTGAAAAAATGCTAACACCTGATCATAAACAAATTCTCTTAAAGATCACACGATCTTCCTCCCACTATCAGGAACTCTTGTGCACATACATTTAAATGAAAAATGCAAATGTAATAGAAAAGATCATAACTACAAAAAACACATGAGCTACAAAAATACAAATCCTGATCAGACAGGGAGTAACCACTCCCTTCCTTGCTGGGAATAAATCACTCTCCAAAAATGGTACAGGAAAAGCACTTATTTACCAGCAAGAAACGAAAGATAATGTTCGAGTCGAACAGTTCGGCAATTTCAATTCAAGTGATTTTGGGCGGTGTTCCCCAAGTTCGGCAGTTTGAGTTACCGTTCAATAGCGGTTCGATGACCAAAGCGTGGCTTTTCACAGTAAGGCTATGTGCGTCCTGCGTCCCCAGCTCAATCCCTCTCTCTTTCCTACTCACCGATCACGGGCGTGGCGCTGCACGGCTGTCACAAAGCTCCGGCGGCTTTTCCTCTTTTGAAAATGGCTGCCGCTTCATTATTCAATTTTGTATTCCCTGCTTTCCCCGCCCACCGGCGCCCATGATTGGTTACACTCAGACACACCCGTACGATGAGTGACAGCTGTCTCACTGCAACCAATCACAGCCGCCGGTGGGTGGGTCTATATCGTGCAGTAAAATAAATAGATAATAAAAAAAAAAACTGCGGTTCCCTTCAATTTTGATACCAGCCAGGATAAAGCCACACAGCTGGAGACTGGTATTGTCAGGATGGGGAGCGCCACATTATGGGGAGTCCACCACCCTAACAATATCAGCAGGCAGCCGCCCGGAATTGCCGCATCCATTAGATGCGACAGTCCCGGGACTCTACCCAGCTCATCCCGAATTGCCCTGGTGCGGTGGCAATTGGGGTAATAAGGGGTTAATCATGGCAGGCATGTCCCCGAGATACCTTCCATGATTAACATGTAAGTGAAAGTAAATAAACACACACAACGAAAAATCCTTTATTTGGAATAAAAGACAAAAAAACACCCTATTTCACCATTTTATTAAAATCCCTAAATACCCCTCCAGGTCCGACGTAATCCACAGAGGTCCCACGACGCATCCAGCTCTGCTACATGAAGCTGACAGGAGAGCTGTAGAACACAAGCGCTCTGTGTCAGATCCACGCCGCTGCTGAAGTGAGCCATGCTGTCAGTGAGGAAGTCACTGAGGTAATGCCTGCGTGTGTGCGAGGATGATGATGGGGCGGTAGTGCCTGCATGTGTGCGAGAATGATGAGTGCCATAGTGCCTGCGTGTGTGCGGTGATGAGTGCGGTAGTGCCGGTGTTTGCCTCCCATCCATTCATCCATGCATCCCTCCCTCCATCCATCCCTCCTTTCATCCCTCCCTCCATCCATCCCTCTCTCTCTCCATCCCTCCCTTTATCCATCCCTCTATCCATCCATACCTCCCTCCATCCCTCCCTCCCTCCATCCCTCCCTCCATCCCTCCCTCTATCCCTCCATCCCTCCCTCCATCCCTCCCTCCCTCCCTCCATCCCTCCATCCCTCCCTCCATTCCTCCCTCCATTCCTCCCTCCATTCCTCCCTCCATTCCTCCCTCCATTCCTCCCTCCATTCCTCCCTCCCTCCATCCATCCCACCATCCATCCCTCCATCCTTCCCTCCCTCCATCCTTCCATCCCTCCATCCTTCCCTCCCTCCATCCTTCCCTCCCTCCATCCTTCCCTCCATCCTTCTCTCCATCCATCCTTCCCTCCATCCATTCTTCCATCCTTCCCTCCATCCATCCCTCCATCCATCCTTGTAGCTGAATAATCTACTTCTTGATTTTCAAGTGCAATACAGAGGTCAAGATTACTAAATCTTCCTATGCTTTTCATTAGAGGCAGTGGCTCAATGGATAAAGCTACTGCCTAAGGAGAATTAATTGACGAGTTTGAGTCCCGGCCGTCCCGGTAAAGAATATAATTTATTTTTAATTTTAATTTATAATTATTATTTATTTAGAATTCTAATTTAATTTAATTAGGCACTGAGGGGAGGAGCCGGACATCAGCTGTGAGCCGTGGGACACACCTCTGAAATCGGAGCAGTTCACAGAATGAGGCTGCATTGCTCTCTCCTCTCTCTCCTCTCTCTCGCTCTTCTCTCTCCCTCCCTCTCTTTTCTGTCTCTCTTTTCTCTCTCTCTTTTCTCTCTCTCAGACCTGGCGATGATCAGCTGATATAGTCACCTGACGGAATCAGCTGACACTATAAGTCGAGCGGTGAGGCCGGCTTTTTATCGCCCGGCCGGCTAAACTATCAACTGCTGCTTTCGGACAGGAGTCTGCACAGAAGTGTGTAGTTTTTTTTTTTTTCACTGATGCATCAGCTGATTGTATAAAAGCCGTTTATAGCTGCTGTGTCATGTGATTCAGGCCCTTGAACCTGACACATCATCTGATCGCTTTGCCTTCCAGCAAACCGATCAGATGATATTGGATCCGGATTGGACGGCGCGGGACCCTTGACCCAGGATTACTTCAGAGGGGGGTTCTTTATTTCAATAAAGATGGAGTCACTAATTGTGTTGTGTAAAAATATTTTTTTGTGTGTTGTGGTTTTTTCTTATCTGTACTAGAAATTCATGGTGGCCATGTCTAATATTGGCATAACACCATGAATTTCGGGCTTAGGGTCAGTTGATAATATACAGCTAGCCCTAACCCCATTAATACCCAGCGAGCCACCCGTCACCAGGGTAAAAAGGTTACAGCCCTAATGAAATACAGATATAAACAAAGGTTACTCACAGCACCTATAAGTTGTGGATATGTTGCTAATAACAGGAGGTGCATAGCCTGTATTGCTATTTTGTATGCTTGAAAAAGACCGGAAGGTTGAAACGTTGCAAATGGAATAAAGGAAACCCCCCCAGAATTTTGCTTATCATACTGGAGGAGCTGTCCTTTCTTTTTTCTGTTGTTGCTGCAAGTTCCAAGTGGATCCCTTGGACCGGGCGTGCACCTCCTATTATTAGCAACATAGCCATGTGACCAGTCTGTAGCCAATAAGATAATACATACGTAACTGGTCACATGCTATGACGACGTCACGGAAGGTCCTATGATCAGTGCTGGTTACCGGGAGGGCACAGCGATGATCGTAAGGAAAAGCAGCTGGAGACAGAGTGCATGACGCATCGTGGGGACCTGTAAGTATAATGGCAATGTGTTTTTATGTGTTTGTGTTTGCCTGCCATTGTCTTCAATGGGGTTCGAAGTTGTTCGTCGAACGTTCGCCGAACGGAGCCGCCATTCGACGAACCGAATTCAAACGCTAGGGGGGTGTCTCATCTCTACTTATCAGGTCGCATCGTTTTCAGGATCGCTGGTAAGTCGTTAAATGTGACGGGGGCTTAACAGCAAAGACTACCCCAGCCCAGCCAACAAATACATGTCGATATTACAGTCATATGAAAAAGTTTGGGCACTCCTATTAATGTTAACCTTTTTTCTTTACAACAATTTGGGTTTTTGCAACAGCTATTTCAGTTTCATATATCTAATAACTGATGGACTGAGTAATATTTCTGGATAGAAATGAGGTTTATTGTATTAACAGAAAATGTGCAATCCGCATTTAAACAAAATTTGACTGGTGCAAAAGTATGGGCACCTCAACATAAATGTGACATTAATATTTTGTAGATCCTCCTTTTGCAAAAATAGCCTCTAGTCGCTTCCTGTAGCTTTTAATGAGTTCCTGGATGAAGGTATATTTGACCATTCCTGTTTATAAAACAATTCCAGTTCAGTTAAGTTTGATGGTCGCCGAGCATGGACAGCCGCTTCAAATCATCCCACAGATTTTCAATGATATTCAGGTCTGGGGACTGGGATGGCCATTCCAGAACATTGTAATTGTTCCTCTGCATGAATGCCTGAGTAGATTTGGAGCGGTGTTTTGGATCATTGTCTTGCTGAAATATCCATCCCCTGCGTAACTTCTTGCACATTATTGTCAAGAATCTGCTGATACTGAGTTGAATCCATGCGACCCATAACTTTAAAAAGATTCCCGGTGCCGGCATTGGCCACACAGCCCCAAAGCATGATTGAACCTCCACCAAATTTTACTGTGGGTAGCAAGTGCTTTTCTTGGAATGCCGTGTTTTTTTGCCTCCATGCATAACGCCTTTATGTATGACCAAACAACTCAATCTTTGTTTCATCAGTCCACAGGACCCTCTTCCAAAATGTAACTGACTTGTCCAAATGTGCTTTTGCATACCTCAGGCGACTCTGTTTGTGGCGTGCTTGCAGAAACGGCTTCTTTTGCATCACTCTTCCATACAGCTTCTCCTTGTGCAACGTGCGCTGTATTGTTGACTGATGCACATTGACACCATCTGCAGCAAGATGATGCTGCAGGTCTTTGGAGGTGGTCTGTGGATTGTCCTTGACTGTTCTCACCATTCTTCTTCTCTACCTTTCTGATATTTTTCTTGGCCTGCCACTTCTGGGCTTAACAAGAACTGTACCTCTGTTCTTCCATTTCCTTACTATGTTCCTCACAGTGGAAACTGACAGTTTAAATCTCTGAGACAACTTTCTGTATCCTTCCACTGAACAACTATGTTGAATAATCTTTGTTTTCAGATCATTTGAGAGTTGTTTTGAGGAGCCCATGTTGCCACTCTTCATAGGAGATTCAAATAGGAGAACAACTTGCAAGTGGCCACCTTAAATACCTTTTCTCATGATTCGAATACACCTGCCTATGAAGTGGAAAGCTCAATGAGGTTATAAAACCAATTTAGTGCTTTAGTAAGTCAGTAAAAAGTAGTTAGGAGTGTTCAAATCAAGAAATTGATAAGGGTGCCCATACTTTTGCACCGGTCAAATTTTGTTTAAATACGGATTGCACATTTTCTGTTAGTACAATAAACCTCATTTCAATCTAGAAATATTACTGAGTCCATCAGTTATTAGATATATGAAACTGAAATAGCTGTTGCAAAAACCCAAATTGTTATAAAGAAAAAAAGGTTAACATTAATAGGGGTGCCCAAACTTTTTCATATGACTGTATAAAATTGCATATACAGCTGAGAGACTTACTTCTGACTGATTATGATAAATATGTGAGAGTATTAAATACAAACCATTATACATCAGTCAACAAACCACCTAAATATATGGCACGTAGAATTAAATAAAAAAAGAGTTAGGAATAGGATGCACAAAATAAAACACACAGACGGATATTATTATACCCACTCAAAAGACATCGTAGAAGCATTTGCAAGTAGTTTCAGAGAACTATATAACCTCAAAACTTCTCCTCCAGACCAGAATGATAAGCTCAACAAAATGAATACCTTTTTGGACAAAATCCATCTTTCTAAACTAAACGAATAACAACTAAATATTTTAAACCGTCCATTCACCGACTCCGAAATTTTACAAACAATTAAAAACCTAAAAATAAACAAGTCCCCAGGCCGAGACGGGTTTTCTAATGAATTTTACAAGACATTTTCCTTATTACTAGTACCTCACTTCCGTAAAATTTTCAATAATGCAGCTTCCACCAGATAATTCCCTGCAGAAATGCTCCAGGCAAATATAACCCTAATGCCTAAACCAAATAGTGACCCTGAATTAGTGACTAGCTATATAGACCCATCTCCTTAATTAATACAGATGTAAAAATGTATTTAAAAATATTAGCTGAAAGATTAAAAGAAATTATCCCATCATTGATCCATCAAGACCAATTAGGATGGAGTCCAAAATGGCCGCCGTCAGGGGCAGACGTGAGTGAGGGAGCTCCTGACCGATCCATAAGCATCCTGCTTCCTGACGGACAATACACCCGTCTGGCTCCCCCATTCAGATCCCCAGAACGCCACAAGGGAGGGGAGACCACCATTTTTCGATTGCACCCACAAGGGCGCATCTTAAGACCCCCCTAAAGCTGTGACCTGACGGGGCACCGGGGCTGACAGGGCCTGGGAGGCACGGCCCCAGAGAAACGGAGGCACCCACCTGAAGAATAACAGAACACATCAGGGGACTCAAGAGGAACGGACCGAGAAGGCCGGACGACCCCCGCCTACCCTCATCCCGGTACGGGTTGGTCTGGCGCTCCGGACTGCAGCAGGAGAAGAACCGCCGCCGCCATCTTAACTCTACATCCGCCCGGGCCTGAGGAGGGTGGACGGAGCTGAGGCTGCACGGGCCGCCGGAGCAAGTCGGAAGGCCTGTGGAGATAGAGTGCCCGGATACTCACCTGCCTGTCGGGCGGCGGATCTGAGGGGATGGAGCGGCGAGACGCGAGGGTTTCCGGAGAGGCCGCGTGGAGCTCCTGGGACGCGGCGGGAGATCTCGCGGCGGCTGGGAGCGGCGTCTTGGGAGAACTCTGCAGCACCCGGCGGTGAGTGTGATCCCCTCTGGCATCGGGCTGCGCGCCTGCTCCTCTCTCACACCGAAGCCCCGGGTCCGTCCTGCTGTGTCTCTCTGGCCTAGTCGTGCGCACCTGACATCTCGGCGTTCCCCGACATAGCCCCCCCCTGTGTGGCCCAGCGGCCGACAACGCTGCTGTGAGTGGAGCCTCAGGGAGCGGAGGGCCCAGGGCTGAGAGGAAGACCCCGGACAAAGTCCCCCTGCACTGGAACTTTGTCAGGAGGAGGGCGAAGACAGGGGATCAGACCCGGTTCAAGGGCACCCCTCTCCAAAAATAATTCCAGGGCCAAATAAGAACCGTGGGGGGTTGCTCTGTGCCCCTTCACATTACAGGGTGCCCTGTCGGCTCGGGCTTGGGCCTCCACAGCCTAGCAGCTGGGCTAGGGGCAAGAAAATCTTATTGAAATCCAGCTCCGCGCACCATTACAAGTACTGAGGCTGCAAGGGAGACCTAAAGGTGGAGATGTTATAGAGAGGGGTCACACAGACGTACCTCGAACATAGAGACACTCTCTTTTCGCCCCCTTACCCCTCTTTGAGGGAGTGCAATGTATTAAAATCTGTGCTACCTGGAGGGAGCGGAGTGGCCTAACCCCTACCATTCACTCACTAAAGCATAAATCACATATGTCTGACTTAAACATGGTCAAAATCGGCAACGCACGTGCCAGTTCTCTGCCCAGACCAGTTAAGTCCACCACCCAGGCTGTTGTGGATAAGTTTCTCAAAAAACACCTACATGCAGCAGACACTAAAACAGGCAGCCCCCAAAGCACGTCTACAAATGATATACAGGATATGGATGACGATGAAAGTGACACAGAAGGTGCTGATAATAGCAAGAGTCTCCCCATCTCAAGATCCTTTATAGAGCGGATCCTCAAAAATGCGCTGGAACCGGTGGCAAAGGAGCTATCAGATATCAAGCAAGAAATTGGTCAAATTGGACACAGGGTGGAAACTCTGGAAGCGGCCCAAGCTACAATAACCTCCACTTCCAACACTGTCATCTCCTGCCTTCGTCAACAGGAGGACAATATCAATCAAATTCATGCCATTCTGGAAGATCATGAAAACAGAGAAAGGCGAAACAACCTCAGATTAAAGGGACTTCCAGAATCGGTAGCTAATGAAGCTTTGATCCCGACCCTACAGGGCATCTTCTCTGACCTGATGGACTCTGACCCTGCTCCGACAATAGAGCTGATACGAGCTCATAGATCTTTGAGACCCCGACCCAAGCAAGGGGAACCACCAAGGGATGTCATATGCCGCTTTCTGGATTACCGAATTAAGGAGCGTATTCTTAAAAGAGCCAGAGAGGCAGAATCTATAAGTCATGAAGGCTCTAAAATTCTGATTTTCCAGGACCTTGCTTCCACCACTCTGACCAAAAGGAGATTGCTACAGCCCTTCACAACAGTGCTACGCCAACGCCAGTTTCCGTACCGCTGGTTATATCCATTTGGCATTGCTATATCTGCTAATGGAAAACACTACCAAGCCAAAACTTCGGCGGAGATAAGGCGGATTTGTGAAGATTTGGGGATCACTTTGGAGAAATACCCGGAGCTGGAAATCCATCGAGCGGCTTCTACGCTACAAATGCTTCCGGACCCGGCACCATGGCATAGTCTCACCCCGAAGACTCACAGATCCAGACGCAAAGCGGCGAAGAAACTTCAGATGAACTCTGAGGGCGAGCCCCCTTGAAGGGGCCTTTGAGTGGGTCTGTTGTCGCACACAATTGATTATGCTAGTCAAAACATGTTGTTATTATAGGGGTTTTGCACCCGTTGCTCCCTCTTGATGCACACTTTTACTTGATTGAATTGCAAATAGGTGAAAATGTTGATACTAATACTCTGTTTTCTTTTGAACCTCTCTCTACCCCCTGCTCTTTCTATCTCTTCTTCTCTTCTATTGGTCATAGGTCTGGTCCGCTCATCCTGGAATAAAAGGAACAGAACGTCCTTCCGTCTGTATTACCATGGCATTACATCATAAGGTATTTACGGCGATAAGCCTCAACGCACATGGGTTAAATTCCCCCATACAAAGGTCACAGACTTTACATAGCCTACAAAAAAAGCGCGCAGACATGATATTCTTTCAAGAAACGCATTTCCGCGAAGGCAAAATCCCAAGTTTTAACAAAGCACACTACAACACCTGGTTCCATGCTCCCTCCCCACGTAAAGGCTCTAGAGGGGTCTCCATAGCCCTGGCTAAAGATATACCCTTTCTGGCTCAAGATGTCGTCATTGACCCAGAGGGCCGGTTCATTTTCGTTAAGGGTATTTTGGCCGGTTCCATGGTAACCCTAGGGAATTTGTATGCCCCAAATGTAAAACAGATTCGTTGGTTGATGTCCACCCTCAAAAAATTCCGCATTTTTTCAGACGGTACTCCAATATTGTGCGGTGATTTCAATGTGGCTTTGGAACCTAAATTAGATTCCACTGCAAAAAAAAAGTCACCTCTCATTAAGGGACCTATCTCGGATTAAATGCTCTCTCCTTTCCCTCTCTTTGATAGATATATGGCGCTACCAACACCCCACAACTAAAGATTTTACATTCTTCTCTAATCCCCATAAATCATACCACAGACTAGACTACATTTTTCTACCCCGGCATCTGCTGCCTAATGTCAAGGACTCAGAGATACAATCATCCCCTTACTCTGACCATGCTTATGTCTCAGTCAGTTTCTCACTCCTGAGGCCGTATTGGCTTCACCGTACGTGGAGATTGAATGAATCAATTCTCTCCTCGGAAGAAAATAAGAAACGCATATCTGAATGTCTCCGTAACTATTTTGCAGAGAACAAAACACAAGATATTGCGGCCCCAATGCTGTGGGAAGCGCATAAGACGGTCATTAGGGGAGAGTTGATCTCCATTTCCTCATACCTCAACAAACGGAGGAAGTCGTTCTTGGAGACTTTGTACGCTGAGATTGACACGTTGGAGGCTGAGCATAAGAAGTCCCTATCTCAACAGACCTTAGAACAGTTGACTGCGAAACGAGTGGAACTTAGGGATTTGCTTAATAAACAGTCGGCTAAATTTTATCTCGGTTGGAGGAATCGTATGTTCCTTCATGGGGATAAAGCCTCTAAACTTATGATGTCCCTGATAAAAAAAAGACAGGCCCGCACTTTTATACATGCAATTAAAACCTCACAGGGGCATCGTACGCAAGACTATTCCCAAATTTTGGACGAATTCCTCCGTTTTTACAAAAATTTATATCAAATTCGACCAGAGGAGTCGGCTACGGAAAAGGACAAGAGGAAATGTGGTATACAAAACTACCTAGCTAAGTTAAACCTCCCGAAACTCTCTAAAATACAGCAGGAGACCCTGGGAAAACCGTTCTCTCGAGCGGAGGTTCAGTCCATCCTGTCCAGGAGTCCCGTGGGGAAGGCTCCAGGGCCGGATGGCCTTCCCATTATCTACTATAAAAAATTTTTTGACATTCTGGGGGAACATCTCTTAGCATCATGCAACGCTTTACTGCACGGTGATCCTATTCCCAAGCAAGCACTTGAGGCACATATATCATTAATACACAAAGACGGGAAAGATCCGGAGTGTTGTGGAAACTATAGGCCCATCTCACTCCTGAATGTGGACCTAAAGATATATGCTAGCCTAATTGCTAACCGAGTGGCGGATATCCTTCCGGATCTCATCTCCCCTGAGAAAACGGGGTTTGTTAGAGGTAGAGAGGGGAAGGATAACGCGCTCAGAGTAATAAACTTAATGCAACACGCCAGGACCCATAAGCTGCCTCTGGTGCTGCTGGGAACGGACGCTGAAAAAGCGTTTGATAGGGTGGACTGGACCTTCTTGCAGGGGACGCTGGAGGCCTTCAGTTTCCCTCCAGATACCATACGCGCAATCCTACAGATGTACACATTCCCCACGGCCAGGATTAAGATAAATAATACCCTCACTGACCCCCTCGACATTAAAAATGGCACAAGGCAGGGATGCCCCTTATCCCCCCTACTCTTTGTCTTGGCCATGGAGCCATTGTTAGCTTCCATTCAGCAGGATCAGGAAATTGAGGGGTTCAACCTGCAGGGAGTTCACCATAAGTCTGCCGCTTTTGTTGGTGGTAATGTCCAGGCCGGAAAGGGGCTTCCCTGCCTTTATGAAATTACTAGAGGAATACGGCCACTGGTCTAACTTCAAAATTAACCTATCTAAATCAGAAGCATTAAGCATTAATATCGCCAGTAAAGTTATAATGTCTCTTCAAAACTCGTTTCCCTTTCGATGGCCAAATAGCCACATAAGATATCTAGGCATTAAACTAGGGAAAACCTTCAAGTCTTTGTTTGACCTCAACTACAAACCTCTTATTCCTAATCTTACCGCACAAATAGCCTCGTGGAAGGCTCCCTTCCTTTCGTGGATGGGCCGGAAAAACTTAATTAAAAGCATTATACTCCCAAAATTTATATACCTCTTCCAAATGTTACCCATACCAGTCCCCACAGCCTTTCTTTCTCAATGTAATTCTTTAATCTCTAACTACGTCTGGAGTAAACATAAACCAAGAATTAATTTTCAAACATTGAACCTCCCAAAAGACAAAGGGGGCATGGGCTTACCCAATATATTGTTATATTACCAAGCCGCCGTCCTCTCCAGAACGGTAGACTGGATCAGACGCCCACCGAGTAAATTGTGGATATCTATAGAAGAATATCTAGGCCCCGCCCCTCTACGAGCTATGTTACTCTCCCCTGCTGACCAGAAAGATAAAAGAACTATTACAAATGAACTAACGAGAACCCTCATGCACAAATGGAAGGAAAATAGGGGGCTGTTGGCCCCACCCCTCTCCCCTCTAACCCAAGTTTCAGACATACTAGACGCTGATGTCAATCAAGCCGCGTCCACGAAGGCCACATTCCTGACCAATGTGAAGGTTCCGTTGACCGATCTTTTGGTAGATGGCTCTTTGATATCTAAACAGGAGATGGGTATGAACCCTCTCCTCGCTAGGCTTACATTTCTCCACCATACGAAGTTAAAACATGTGATCCACCCATTATTACCCCACACTCAGCTCGACAGACCTTTGACTACATTTGAGTCTTTCTGCATGCAAACCCGAGCTCCCAGGAAAGTTCTTTCTCACCTATACCATACCCTGCTTACAAAAAAACTGGTGGTAAAGAGAGCGTATATACTAAGATGGGAAAGGAACCTGAAAACCACATTTACAGATCTTCAGACGAGCCAAATTTACAATGCCTCACACGGTCCGTCATGTTGTGTGAGAGTTCAAGAGAATTCTTTCAAAGTGATTGCGAGATGGTACATTGTCCCCACCTCGTCTAGTACGTGGAGCTCTTCCACCTCGGATCAATGCTGGCGTTGCGAGAGGGACAAGGGATCATATTTACATGTGTGGTGGGAATGTCCGATTATTCAGACCTTCTGGCGGACAGCATCACAGTTAATATTTGACCTCACAGGCAAAAAGGGGGCCCTAGACAAATGCTTCTGAACTTCCCAATGTGGCCTAAAGATAAAGCTACATCGAAACTAGCGTCATTTGTAGGCTCAGCTTGTAAACTTCTCATTGCCCAATTGTGGCGCACAACGAAAATTCCCACGCTCTCGCAACTCTTGCAGAAGATTGATCAACTATATCGTGTCGAAGAACTTTCGGCCCTTTCAAGTCAGAATGTGCTCTCTTTCCACCAGGTTTGGAAGGCTTGTCAGGTTTATAAGTCTAAGCCCCAATTTTCAATAGTTACCTCGCAGCCGGTTACATAGGGAAATGTGAGTCACCCCATTCCCACTCAATGAGATGAAGGACAGAGGCCGGATCATACCTACCACGAAATGAGCGGACCCAAGACCAAAATCCTTTCCTTTCTATCCTATCTCTTTCCCCTTCTTTCCCCTTTTCTTGAACCTGTTAACTTTAATTCTTTAACTGAATTCCTTGTGATATAAACTTGCTCTTCTAGACTCTAGCTATCCCCCCCTTTTCTCCTAATTCCTATGATGTTTACTGTTAAAATTGTTTCATGTTAATCCAGGAACCAGACTAATTAACCTAGATCGGACCTTCCCAAAAGCTGGAAAGCTAAGTATATTATTGGGATAAGATCAGACAATATACAAGTAATCCGAGTTACAAAGATACATTGGGAGGCTTTTGATACAGTTGCAATATTATTGGTTAAACTGTGATTTCTGTTGACTCTGTATTATTATTTTTTGCTTTAATAAACAAAACATTAAAACAAACAAGACCAATTAGGATTTGTTAAAAATAGACACGCAGCGGACTGTACTAGAAGATTGCGGGCGCTTTTCATCTGCGATTTCCTGGTGTGAGTGTGATCCAAAAAAAAAAAAATCGGATTGCACTCGCACCAGTGTTAATCAATGGGACAGTTTCCTCTGTTCTGTTTTTTCTCCACACGAATCGGACTCTCAGTGCAATTGCAGCATGCTGTGATTTGCACCGTGTCTCGGCTGACGTGTGTAAAATCGCTTTGAACTCGCATGTTATGCGAGTGCAGTAGGGTGCACGCAGAGACAGACAGAGGAGGAGATGGGGAGAAAGTGCTCTCTCCATCTTCTCCGCTCATGTGATGCGATCGGAAAATCGCATCACAGTCGCATGACCCTCGGCTGACACTGCAGCAGAGGGTCATTTGCATATCGCTTACGATGCTCCTGCATCGGAAGCGGCACGCAAGTGGAAAAGCACCCTACTAAACATTCTTGAATATGCTAAACAATTTGGAGCATCCACCCAACTTTTATTACTTAAAGCTGAGAAAGCCTTTGATATAGTGGGGTGGGAATTCTTGGAAAACACCCTGAAAAAATTTGGCTTTGACAACACATCCATTAACTCCATCATGACGCTATATTCCTGCCCCTCAGGCACAATTCTTTAATAACTTTTATGATAGCCAATGGAACTCACCAGGGTTGCCGCCTATCACCACTACTTTTTGCCCTGGTTTTGGAGCCTTTGGCAGATCAGGTGAAACAAAAAAATTAAAGGTAAAGAAAACTTTAAAATAAGTATTTGCGGACAATGTAATTATGACTCTTAGCGACCCTTTAAACTCATTAAACTATTAATGAGACCAACAAAATTTTAAAATAATTCACCACTTTGTCCAGCTTTAAAATTAACGAGAAAAAAAATCAAAATACTCTAGCTCTTATGAACTGTTGTTTACTAATATGTAAACACAATAAAGCACTGGTAATTAAAATATAACTTTTAATATTTATTATTAAAACATAACAAGTTACACCCAAATAAATAATACCACAAGGTGTTTTAGCACTATAAATAACAAAAAGGTCAGATGTGTACGGGACAAATCCAAATTGCCCACCAATCACAGCCTATTCTTTCTCACCAAGGCCCTTAAATTACTACTATATGCAGTGCATATATGCACACTATATTGCCATAAAAAAGAGTGTTAAGGTGGCATTGTGCAATGAACAGGCAGTCCCTCCTTCATAATTGCACTTATGCCCAAAGAGTAAGGTGTCTATGTGCACTTAAGATATAAACAGAGGACTATATTAGGAATTCATTCAGTATAGACATTTGCATAAAATGTCCATAGCACTTTATCTTGTCCAAGTGTGCCACCCCCGTGCCAGCAGCCCACCTCTGTTCGGATCCGGACCTTCTGGTGGGTGGCTCGAGGGTCTCCGGACCCGTGGGATCCCGCGGACACTCCGAATGAAAAGGGGTGGGGGATGGTGGATGTAGGACGTATATGTATGGGCTGAGCCATATTAAGTTCGTGACACCACCCACTGTGTGTGGTGAGGTTGGACACCACCGCTGCAGTTACGGGGCACCCGGGGGAGATGTTATGCAGCAAGTTGTTAACCCCTCCGTGGGCAGGGATGGTGGCCCCAGGACCCATTGGGGTTTGGTGCAGGGAGGTGGGCGACCGCAGGGTGCTGGTTTACTCACTATTAAGGAAACACATGAGTCTCTAGTAAACCAAGGTGATGGTGGTCGGTGCCCGCAGCCGGCTGCGTTCTGGTTCCCCCAGCCGGCTGGTGGTCTCTGTCTTTCTCCTGCACTTTTTTAGAATGGTGGACTGCCTGTGCTTGCAACTTCAGGAGTCCGCTCCCAGCTGGATGTGGCCTAAGGAGCCCTTGCCCGCAGATGCTGGCTCGTGGGATCTCTGAGCCCTGGCGGTGCCCTTGTATCCCCCTCGGTGGGCTGTTGCCTTCTAATAGGGACTTTGGGTGGGACAGGACCTCTAGTCCTGGCCTCCATCGGTTAATTAACCGGTTCCAGTCGCTTCTGGTTCCGGCTTCAGGGTCCGAGTACCCCCCTGTGTGCTCCCGTTTCCGAGTCTGTTCCCCGGGTCGGTATCGGCAGGCTACAACCCTGTCCCGGTCCACTTCCGTTCCACCGAGCCGTCTTCCCGGCTCCTGCAGAAGGAGACCGCCATCTGCCTCCTAGCGAATGGCACCAGGGCTCCTACCCTGGCGCCGTTCAATTTGGGATATTCGCCTCTGCTGGAGCTGGACACAGCTCCAGCCCACACTTCTCTCCAACTTGAACTCTAATGCCATACTTTCTGGTTACTTTCCCGCCCTGGGATGTCTAGACTCCTCATTGGGCGTCTTCCAACCGCCTGGTTCCGCCCCCTGGTGTGTCTATCTAGCCCTGAGGGGGGTGACTAGGGTGTTAAAGGTCGGCTGCTGTTACCTGTGAGGGAAGGTGTTGTGGAGGGGCCTATTTGTGACCACCTGGCCCGGCCAGGGCGTCACACTGGCTGCTCCCCTCCTTTTCTCTCTTTATGCAAATGTCTATAATGAATGAATTCCTAATATATTCATCTGTTTACATCTTAAGTGCACATAGACACCTTACAAGAGTAATATTCTTTGTGCATAAGTGCAATTATGAAGGAGGGACTGCCTGTTCATTGCACAATGCCACTTTAACACTGTTTTTTTATGGCAATATTGTGTGCACATGATAGTAATTTAAGGGCCTTGGTGAGAAGGAATAGTCTGTGATTGGTGGACAATTTGTATTTGCCCCGTACACATCTGACCTTTTAGTTATTTATAGTGCTAAAACATCTTGTGGTATTATTGATTTGGGTGTCACTATTGTTATGTTTTAATAATAAATATTAAGTTATATTTTAATTACCAGTGCTTTATTGTGTACTCTAGCTCTTACCCTCATCTCAACAGCACAGGAAACCTTAGAAATAATGTAGAATATCAATGGGTTACAAATGCCATTGAATACTTTTACTTTCACAAAAAAGATTAAAAGCACTTTAATCCTCAACATGAATAAACTCACTACTCAGATTGAAAAAGACTTTGCTACATTAAAAAAAAACAGAAACAACTTAGCTACTAATATTCTACCAAGCTAAGATGTTTATTCTACCAAATTTTATATACAGTTAGATGTCTACCTATCATCATCCCAGTCAAATTGCAAAAATTGATCAGCAAATATGTTTGGAATAATAGCAAAACAAGGCTGGCCAAAAGTACATTATTTAACCCCTTCAGCCCCCAGCCTGTTTCCACCTTAAAGACCAGGCCATTTTGACCAGTTTCACTTTGAGGTTATAACTCTGGAACGCTTCAACGGATCCTGGCGATTATGACATTGTTTTTTTGTGACATATTGTACTTCATGTCAGTGGTAAATTTAGGCCGATATGTTTTGCGTTTATTTGTGAAAATTTCGCAATTTTCAAAATTTGAAATTTTATGCCCATAAATCTGAGAGATATGTCACACAAAATAGTTACTAAATAACATTTCCCACTTGTCATTACATCACATTACACCAGCGCAATTTTCGAAACAATTTTTTTTTTCGTTAGGAAATTAGAAGGTGTCAAAGTTAATCAGCATTTTTTTCATTTTTCCAACCAAATTTACAAAATAAAAATTTTAGGTACCACATCACATTTGGAGTGATTTGAGAAACCTAGGAGACAGAAAATACCTAAAAGTGACCCCATTCTAAAATCTGCACCCGTCACTCTGCTCAAAACCACATCCAAGAAGTTTATTAACCCTTCAGGAGCTTCACAGCAACCAAAGCAATGTAGAAGGAAAAAAATGAAAATTTTAGTTTTTTGTTTTTTTTTATTTTTACACAAAAATGTTACTTTAGCCATAAAATTTAGCATTTTCACAAGGGAGAAAACAGAAAATGCACCATACAAATTTAATGTAATTTATATTTATTATGCAATTTCTCCTGAGTACACCGATATCTCATATGTGCTGGAAATCAGTTGTTTGGGCGCACGGCAAGGCTCGGAAGAGAAGGAGCATAATTTGATTTTTTGAAAGCAAAATTGTCTGGAATCATTAGCGGATGCAATGTTGCGTTTGGAGACCGCCTGAGGTGCCTAAACAATGGAGCTCCCCCACAAGTGACCCCATTTTGGAAACTAGACCCCTCATGGAATTTATCTAGATGTTAAGTGAGCACTTTGAACCCCTGGAGGCTTCACAAAAGTTTATAATGTTCAGCCGTGAAAATATACATTTTTGTCTTTTTTTACCATGAAATTATTTCATCCAGGTAGCTTTTTTTCACAAGGGTATCAGGAAAAAATGCACAATAAAACGTATTGTGCAATTTCTCCTGAGTACACAGATACCTCATATGTGGTGGAAATCAATTGTTTGGGTGCACGGCAGGGCTCAGAGCAGAAGGTGCACCATTTCACATCAAAATTGGTTGGAATTATTAGCAGACGCCATGTTGCGTTTGGAGACCCCCTGAAGTGCCTAAACAATGGAGCTCCCCCACATGTGACCACATTTTGGAAACTAGACCCCACCCATAAAAAAATTAGTTTGGCGAAATAACAAATACGGACGTCAGTTAAAAAAAAAAACTAAAAAAAAAATATGAGCGCCTGCAACTGACAGTAAGGCAAGTGCCACAAGTGAGAGCGATGCGCAAATCTCGCATCGCATCATCCGGCACAGCCGCACACTCCTGTCTGGAAGAGTGCGACTGTGCTGGATGATGCGATGTGAGACTCGTGCATTGCTCTCTCGTGTGGCACTGGGCTAACCCTTACAATATTCAGTAAAAAATACTGTAGTTGACGATTACTACAGTATAATTTTACTGGCCCTAAACTAAGTTTATTTGTATTTCTTTCTTAGTTTACAGAACAAAAATCAGGACGCACGCACAGATGTGCTACAAAAAGGGGGGGGACTAGGTGGGATGGAAAAAAAGATGGATGGAGGATGGGCGAGTGTGTGGTGGAGGATGGAAGAGGGCGCGGTGGAGGATGGGAGAGGGCACGATGGATGGAGGACTGGTGGAGGATGGGAGAGGGCGAGCAGCAGATCAGGGTGAGAGGTGGTGGAGGGGGCAGCAGATCGGGGAGGGTGAGAGGGGGTGGAGGGGGCAGCAGATTGGGGAGGGTGAGAGGGGGCAGCAGATTAAGGAGGGTGAGAGGGGGCAGTAGATTAAAGGAGGGTGAGAGGGGGCAGCAGATTAAGGAGGGTGAGAGGGGGCAGCAGATCAGGGAGGGTGAGAGGGGGTGGAGGGGGCTGCAGATCAGGGAGGCTGAGGGGTGGGGGAGGGGGCAGCAGATGAAGAGGATGGGAGAGAGCAGGCAGCAGATCAGGGAGGGTGAGAGGTGGGGGAGGGGGCAGCAGATGAAGAGGATGGGAGAGAGCAGGCAGCAGATCAGGGAGAGTGAGAGAGGGGCAGCAGATCAGGGAGGGTGAGAGAGGGGGCAGCAGATCAGGGAGGGGGCAGCGGCTGATGAAGGAGAGTGGGCAGCAGATCAGGGAGGGTGAGAGATGGGAGAGAGCGGGCAGCAGATCGGTGAGGGTGAGATGGGAGGAGCGGGCAGCAGATCGGGGAGGGTGAGAGATGGGAGAGAGCGGGCAGCAGATCGGGGAGGGTGAGAGATGGTAGAGAGCGGGCAGCAGATCGGTGAGGGTGAGAGATGGTGGAGAGGACGGAAGATGAGGATGGGAGAGAGCGGGCAGCAGCTCACGGAGGGGGGCAGCGGCTGATGGGGGAGAGCGGTGGCAGATGGAGGGGGCTGCAGCAGATAGAGGAGATCGGCGGCGGTGGCAGGGGATCAGGGGCAGAGGCGGCCAATTGGGGGGGCAGGGGCTTACCAGGGCACTTGCATGGATCGCTCTCCTCAGCTTCCACGGATGGAGTGAAGCTGAGGGGAGTGGTCACCAGCCCCAGATCCACAGTGATTGGAGAGATCGGTCACAAGGCCTGTCTCTTCAATCAGAGCTGGGGGCGGGTGAAGCAGCGATCACCCAGCACCAGCCAATGATCAGTGCTATAGCTGCACTGATCATGGCTGGATTTCAAAGTTTTAGCCATTTTCAAAGGCTGAAACATTACAGTGGCTGTGATTGGCTGAGCGGCGTTCGTCAGCCAATCACAGCCTCTGTAGGTCTGGGGAGGAGGCATCACCCCTCCTGAGGTCAGGCAGAGGTCCTTCCCGAACCTAAAGGTTTATGTGAACCGATCGCACTCACTGGGGCTCCGGGACCGCGATTTCGCCATGACGTACTGGGTACATCATGGGTCGTTAAGTACCATGTCAACATGATGTACCCAGTATGTCATGGGTCGTTAAGGGGTTAAAAACAAAATTAATGGAGGATATGGCCTTCCTAATATACAAGCATATTATTACTCAAATTTATTTAAAAACACAAAACATCAATTGGTTACTAAAAAACGAATATAGTCAAGCTTGAGTTAATTTGGAACTAATATCAGGAAACAATTCTTTCCATTCTCCTTTACTGGAACAGCTGCTGAACTACGTAAGAAAAAATCCAATACATAAGATAGCAGCAATGCATTAGTGCTGCATTTACTTCCTGGGAAAAGATTTAAAAATTCTCCAAAAACAAAATTACTTTCGAAATGTTTAAAAATACAAAGATATAGACTTGTCAAACAACACGGAGACAGTAGATAGATGTATCCAGTCAGGGATAAAATATATAAAAAAATGTACATGACGGTGCAAATTTTACCCCATTCTTACAATTTAGACTACAAAATAGAATACTAGATCAAGACCTGTAGTTCTTCCTAGAAATAAGGAAAACCATTAAAAAACTTGCAGAACCCAAATGTAAAATAAACAAATTTCTACTTAAATTCAGAAACAACCCGAATAATAAACTAATATAGAGTCATAAGAACATTTATCATGCCTACAATTGTGAACTCACAACAAGAAAAATGACACACATACTGTATCTAGTTGAGAAAAGGACTTGAAAGAAGAATTGTCACAAGTCCGGGATAAAGCTTTTAAATACACATACCGATCTAATATTTGTACTACGTTACATGAAGCTTATTATAAGGTTTATACCAGATGGTATTTTACACTGGACAAAGTAGCTAAAATATTTCCAAACCAAAAACCAACATGCTGGAGAGGTTGCGATACAATATGCAACGTTTTTCATATTTTTTGGAGCTGCCCTAGAATCAGAAGCTTTTGGCAGAAAGTGTCTAAAATATAAATTTCATAATACACTCAAAACTAAGGTTAACCCCACAATTAACTCTTTTATCGATAGATTCGGATATGATAAATATACAATACAGGGCCATCATAATACATATTCTTCTAGTTACCAAAGTTGAACTGGCGGCACGTTGGAAATCCGACAAAATTCCAAACATCTAATATATAAAGCTCAGTGTATGTGTATGTATGTATGGAATCCACACTGTCGCATTTACAATCACGAAATTTTGCACAGACGCCTCATGTGACCCAGGAAATGTCATAGACTATGTTTTGATGGGAAAATGTAACCCCACGCTTTACAGTTAATCTCCAAAATCCTGCTTCCAGTAAACTGAATGGAGGTGGGAGCTAAAAGCTATTAATAGCAACTATCAGTGGTTGCTATAGGAACAAAATAAACTGTTAGTATAAGAAGCTTATGTGTGAGGTAATATGATGTTTCGTGGGGAGACGGATAGAGAGACAGAAAGAGACAGACAGACATAGGCACAGACAGAGCCAGACGGGGAAAGAGCCAGACGGGGAAAGAGCCAGACTGGGAAAGAGCCAGACTGGGAAAGAGCCAGACTGGGAAAGAGCCAGACTGCGAAAGAGCCAGACTGCGAAAGAGCCAGACGGGGAAAGAGCCAGACGGGGAAAGAGCCAGACGGGGAAAGAGACAGACGGGGAAAGAGACAGACGGGGAAAGAGACAGACAGACACAGAGATAGAGAGAGACAGACAGACACAGAGATGGAGACTGACTGATACAAATACAGACAGAGAGATAGAAACAGATAGACAGAGACATAGACACAGACAGAGACATAGACACAGACAGACAAAGAAAGACAAAGACAGAGAGACAGACAGACAGCAACACACAGAGACTGGTAGAGAGACAGAGTGACAGTTACTATCCCTGGCAACGCCCGGTTAATACAGCTAGTTTGCAATATAATAGAAAAAAAATATCCCTTCATAGGTTCTACGAAGAGAAGCATGCTCTGATTAATAACTCTTGGAACAGATTTAATCAAGAATGGAACCCATGGACTAACTTTATTAACAAGTACACATACAATTTTAAATCTAACCTAGTTCTAATTCTGTAATAAAAGTAATACAACATGATACTTATACAATTAGTTTGACTACATCCATCTCCTGACAAATTATTTGAAAATGTCATACTATGGAAATTCTTAATGCAACTGTATGTCTTACTAATTTTAATATCTAATTACTTGTTTGTTTCATTTACTATCTAATATATAAAGCTGAATGTGTGTATGTGTGTGTGTGTGTGTGTGTGTATATGTATGTATGTATGTATGTATGTATGTATGTACCGTATTTTTCGGACCATAAGACGCACTTTTTTCCCCCCAAATGTTGGGGGAAAGTGGGGGGTGCATCTTATGGTCTGACTACTATAGGGCTGCGGCCGGGAATGTGGGTGCTGCGGTGGAGCGGGCCATCGGGGGCACGAGCAGGCTGCAGCAGCGCCTGCCGTGACCACGTGGGCCCGCTCATTACATATGCACGCCCATCCTCCCGCCCATCATCTCTCAGCAAAACCAGCGCTGACAGGTGGGCGGGATGATGGGCGGGGGGTGTGCGCATAATTAACAGCCGGAAGTGATCACCCCTGGCAACTACAGCCTGGAGTGATCATGTGCGGCTGTATTCACTGCCCCCTGTGCATCATTATGAGCGCGGGGAGCAGTGAATCAGTACACTCACCCGTCACCGTGTGTGAAGCCGTCCCCCTGCAGCATCACGTGATGTCTTCCTGTCTGTGCCGGTCAGCTGATCTGGACACTAGCGGCGCGAACAGCGATGACGTCATCGCTGTGCGCGCCGCTAGTGTCCACCAGCTCAGCTGACCGTGCTCAGACAGGAAGACATCGATTCGCGATGCTGCAGACAACGGTGACGGCTCCACACACGGTGACGGCTGCACACAGCGGCGCTGCAGCTGAGACAGAGATCGGTGCTTCAGGGAGTGAGGAAAGGTGAGTATAAACGTTTATTTTTTTTTCTGTGCCACAGGCCATATACCAGGATGGAGGTGATTTCATGAGCAGGATGGATGAGGGTATATCATGAGCAGGATGGATGGGGGTATATCATGAGCAGGATGGATGGGGGTATATCATGAGCAGGATGGATGGGGGTATATCATGAGCAGGATGGATGGGGGTATATCATGAGCAGGATGGATGGGGGTATATCATGAGCAGGATGGATGGGGGTATATCATGAGCAGGATGGATGGGGGTGTATCATGAGGAGGATGGATGGGGGTATATCATGAGCAGGATGGATGGGGGTATATCATGAGCAGGATGGATGGGGGTATATCATGAGCAGGATGGATGGGGGTATATCATGAGCAGGATGGATGGGGATATATCATGAGCATGATGGATGGGGGTATATCATGAGCAGGATGGATGGGGGGTATATCATGAGCAGGATGGATGGGGGGTATATCATGAGCAGGATGGATGGGGGGTATATTATGAGCAGGATGGATGGGGGGTATATTATGAGCAGGATGGATGGGGGGTATATTATGAGCAGGATGGGGGTATATGAGCAGGACCATATACAAGGCAGGAGGATCCTTTCCAGAATGGGGTACCTTAGTAGAGAATTTGGGGACATTACCCCCATAACAGTGTCAGCAGCAGATCCTCGCCCCATAACAGTGTGTCATGACCATATTTTTTGGTTAAAATTTTATTTTCCTATTTTCCTCCTCTAAAACCAGGGTGCCTCTTATGGTCAGGTGCGTCTTATAGTCCGAAAAATACGGTATGTCCTTCCGGGATTGGCATCTGCACCGTCGCAGCTACAGCCACAAAATTTTGCACACTCACACTTCTGGACCCCGAGAGCGTCATAGGCTATGTTTTGAGGGATAATTTTAACCCCGCACTTTACAGTTATTCACCAAAAAACCTGCCTCCATTAAAGCGAATAGAGCTGGGAGCCACAGTGCAGCCAGAACTTCAGAAGAATGCGCAGCCACGCCCTTAAATGGAATGTTGGCGTGTCCCAATGCAGCCAGGGAAAGAGGCAGACACAGACAGGGTAAGAAACAGACATAGACAGGGTAAGAGACAGACACAAAGAGACAGACACAGACAAAGAGACAGACTGACAGGGAAGAGACAGACAGGGAAAGAGAGAGACAAAGTAAAGAGACAGACACATATATAGAATAGAATCTGGCTCACACTTAGATTAGGTTGTGGAGACACTGGGCTCAGTGGGTGCTCTTGTCCGCTGGCCCGCCCACCTTTAGAAAGACAGCGAGGCTCAGGGCTCATCCCAACTGAACGCACGACCTCCTTTACAGTGGGCGGAACACTACTCAGACAACACAGGGTGAGGAAATTACAATATTAAGACTTTATTGGATCCCCAAACAATTAACGGCACATAACACATAACCAGCAAAACACAAATGTAACAGGCAACAGAGTCTCACCCTTCCGCTGTCTCACCAGGGATTTGAATGTCCGTGCTTCAGAGCTTCCAGGGCTACTTACTCTAATCCAGCAGCACACCGCTTTTGGCGGGCACCCACCGAGACTGGAATAATGCCAGATTTAGGAAGCTGGCTGAGGTCCGCAAAGTCTGTAGTCAGATGACTGGATTGTCCCAACCTGGGTTTCCTCCTTAAGTAGTCTCTGGTATGATGATATAATCTTGGCAGCCGGAGTCGAAATCCCTAGACTGCGGTTATGATCTCCAATCGGAATCAAAGTCCCTAGATTGAAGCCATGTAGCCAAGTGATCCTCTAGTCGGAGCCAAAGTCCCTAGACCGAGTCCACAAGGCATTCTAGTTATGATCCCCTAGCCAGCTCCTAAGAGCTTAGACTGGATCCATCAGCATCCATCAACAACTGGTGACTTAAGGAAGTCCCCTATTTATATCCATAGCCTTCCCTTTAGATATACTGTGCCCTTATCGGATTGGTTGTACAAGGTTGCTTCTCTTATTGGATGAATTTCAAGCTGCATGGATAATGTTCATTTAAATGATGTGGATAGAAAAACTGAGGATATCTACATGAAGTCTGCAAGTCACAGACTAGACAATGGCTACTGAGGTAATTTACATTAGATTAGCAATACACAACTACATTACAAAGAATGCTCAGAGGGTCTGGTCCCAAACAATAGTTTAGCAAACATGAGTTAAAACACAGAAGAACAATACGTCTGACTGAATTTTAAGAAACTTTAACCCATGCTAGGCATTGGGTGTCCATTTCGTCACATAGGTGCCTCCGAGAAAAAAAGCAAATATATAGAAAATCAGCTCGGGCACTCAAAAAATATGAACAAAAATGTTGATGCTTTTGATTTCAGTTTTTATTCATGCTAAGGTACGCAAAACATAATAATGACATTTCGGCCATACAGTCAGGCCTTTATCAAATATATTATCTTTGAGAAAACAAAAAATATAAAACACCAGTAAATACAAATAAAACATACAATGTTATTGCACACATGTAAATCGACTCTTTACAGTGCATGAAACATAAATTGAGAAGGGGCAAGTACTCGCTTTTGGGAAGTATCAAGATAGACCTAAGTATAAGTGGATACTCATCAATCATATAGAGGATGAGAACTCATTGCTCATATACAGACCAAAGTACAAAGTTTGTAAAATACAATATTGTATCAATCATACATACCAAAAAGAATATATGCGGTACTAGAATGGTGAAAAAACGTTCACATGTGTTGGCATTGAACATTAGTAATCTACCTAAGGTAAAGAACAAAATCGTATGAGAAAAACATACATACATTTCATATGCATGAGGAGAAACAGAGACCGAGAGGTGTTGTATATAAAAACGGGGATATAAAGGGGATATAGGTATTCAAATGAAATTACCTTTGCTATTATCTACAGGGTAAATCTCTCATGGACATAATGTTCATGTGAGGTTCTCTGACTTTTTGCCTTGTTTTGTCATTTTGCTTTAATCTGTTTTTTTTTCATAGGCCATCTTTCTTCCTGTTCTGTTGCCCTCACTTTTGCCCTCAGTCAATATGGATTCCTCAGCTTCTATGTTCCCGCCCTGTTCCCTGCCAATTACCTGCTTAAGCCATCTCAGCTGATGGACCAGTGCTTCTGAATCCTGTTAGCAGCCTACCTGTAACCTGATCTCCTGAAGTCTTTGGAAGAACTACTTTTCTGCCATCCTCTGTTTTGGATCCCTGGAACTTGTGTCCACACAGGAACCTTTCTGCTCTGCCATAGACGTTTACAAGTACAGTAAGAGAGACTGAATTATACTTTGACACTTCTGCTGAACTTTGAGGATCCATTCCTGATAAATTTGTTTCTTACAAGATTCAGAAGCCAAGAATAGAGTCTGCAGGGTCTGGGAATATGGAAGCCCATATTAGCAATCTGTGTGAAGTGATAGACACAATTCTTACTGAGGTACAGGCTTTAAAGACCAGCTGTGCAAGTGTGCAGGATCGTAATGAACACAATCTGCAGGTTTTTGGACAAACCATTCATGATTTACGGGCCCGGATTGATGCCCTAGAGGGGCGACTCCAAGCACCATCTTCACCCCCGGTTTCTGGAATCCCCAAGTTGCCACCATTCCACTTTGGCGGTGAACGGGAAAAATTCAGGGGATTTATTAACCAATGCAAACTGTTTTTTGCTGCTCATGCATCACAGTTCCTCAGTGAGCGATCGAGAGTGCTAACAATAATCATGCTGATCACCAACAAGGCTCTTGCATGGGCTAATCCCCTGATTGAGACTGATGATGATTGTTTGAATAATCTGAATGATTTCATTTCAGTCATGGGTCAGGTGTTTGATGACCCGAACCGAGGTGCTACGCTACAGCAGAAGCAGCCATGTTAACTTTGTGTCAAGGTAAACGTTCTGTAGCAGAGTATGCCTTGGAGTTCAGAAGATGGTCCCTTGAGACCACTTGGGATAGGTCCGCCAAGAAGTCTGTCTTCCGGAGAGGATTGTCTTCGGTGATTAAGGATGAACTTGCTCGTGCAGATCCTCCCTCTGCCTTGGGAGATTTCATCAATTTCTGCATTCGGATCGATGTCTGTCTTACTGAGCGCAGACAGGAGAGCGTATCTGAAAATTACCGTATTAACAATTTCCTTCCTTCTTCTCCAGTTAAGGAGTCTCTTGGTAGGAGGACTCGAGACCCTGAACCTGAACCCATGCAGGTGGACTCTCTACAGAGATGGGTCAGTGATGCATGCAAGGAACATCGACTGAAGGAAAATTTATGTTTCTATTGCGGTCAGGGCATTTCCTTACAAACTGCACCAGCCGATCCCGTAAGACTTCCGCAGCTGTCGTACACTCTGAATGCTGTGAAAGGAGATCTGTAATATCTGAATCACGGGCTCCAGAGAGATCAGCAGCTATAGACATTGATTATTCGGACTTGAACTCAGTTATTTCTGACTCAGATTCCCACATCAATGCTGCAGTTTTTCAGGTTTCCTCAGCAGTGTCTCAGCCGAGTTGTAAGAAGAACAATTCTCATATATTTCTCTCCATCAAGCTCTGGGTTAACACAGTCAGGGTGTCTAGTTCTGCTATGATTCATTCCGGAGCAAGCGGCAATTTTATGGACATTTCCTTTGCCCAGAAACATGGGATACGTTCTGTGAAGAAGACTACTCCTGTACAGATGGAGACTGTGGATGGTTCACTGTTAACCTCTGGACCAGTGGATCAGAAGACAGAGCCCCTGAAGGTTCCCCTGGGTAACAATCATCAAGAGAGACTGTCTTTTATGCTAATATCTTCTCCCCATTTTCCCATCATCCTAGGATTGCCATGGCTGCAGGCTCAGAACCCTACAATAAACTGGGAAACGAAGGAGCTGCATTTTCCAGAGAAGCAAAAGCAGATAAGTCCAGGGGTTTCAGTCTGTTCAGCCATAAGATGCCCACACCAGTCTCCGAGCTACCAGCAATATACTGTGAGTATGCAGATGCGTGTGATAAGCGGAACGCTGACCAGCCTCCTCCCCACCGTCCCTATGACTGTCCAATTGAACTTTTAAAGGAAATAGGAAAAATGATCCGGCACTGATTCTCCTTTTAAGATAAAATCTCCAAAGTCTTTATTAGAAATATTAAAAACATCGTGAAGGCCGCGTATGAATCTTTACATGGAAACTTTAGTTGTTTTTATGGTGTAGTCCGAAACGCGTAGAGTCCTTAATCATAAGTATTCCATGTGTAACAGAACGTTACTAAAATAGTCTGGCCCCCAAAATGGGCGGAGGGGAGGGGCGGGAGGTTGTAATTGCATGAGAAAACAGGTGGACATCACCATGTATGCAGATAGAACAAGACAAAACAAAACAAATCAAATCAAACACCGCAATAAATGGTTATAATCCATGGTGAATAATAAATGGTAAGTGATAGAAGGTAACCCCCAAAGCATTCATTCTCCTATCAATGATAATAATAATTGAGTTTAAGTAGCTGGCTTAGGATTAGAGTGAAGCTGTAAACACAAGTCCATGTGTGTAGGAATAGCATAGATAGGAAAAAAGAAAGAAAAAAAAAATTTTGTATGTTTTTTTATATATTTTGAAATTGCCAGCAGTACCTGTGTGTCAAATATATGGAGGTAACTCCTCCCAAAAAATAAGGGGAAATATGCCTGGTATAATCAATATGTGCCTTTTTTCTTGATGGAAAAAAAAGACCATGAAGTGTGTATGTACACATTGATTATATGAAAAGAAAAAAAAAATAAAAAAAAAAGTTTTGTATGTTTTTTTTTATATATATTCTGAAATTGCCAGCAGTACCTGTGTGTCAAATATATGGAGGTAACTCCTCCCAAAAAATATGCCTAATATAATCAATATGTGCCTTTTTTCTTAATGGCAAGAAAGACCATAAGGGTGTATGTACACATTGATTATATGGGAGAAAAAATAAAAAAAAAAATACAATTTTATATTTTTTATATATTTTATTTTTTTTATATATATTCTGAAATTGCCAACAGTACCTGTGTGTCAAATATATGGAGGTAACTCCTCCAAAAAATATGCCTGGTATAATCAATATGTGCCTTTTTTATTGATGGCAAAAAAGACCATAAGGGAGTATGTACACATTGATTATATGGGGGAAAAAAAAAAGGGGGGGGAGGGGAGAGGCACATATAAAAATCGAATAAGGGAGCACATGCTGTATTAATCCCTGAATTATAACTTCTATTACAGGCACACATATATTATGTCAAATGATAATCAGTGAATCCACACACATGGGCATGAGAACACACTGCTAAATATCAGAAAATGGGATGGATGTTCTCCTATTTCTACCGATTTAAAAAATAAAATCGCAAATCGGAGCGATAATTAAAGCCACCTGGATATCTTGTATTCAGCTTCAAAATCCATCCAAAAGCAAAGCTTGGAACCAATGAGGAGCGAAAGAAAAAACTTGAGGACGTTTTTTCTGAACAAACCGCATCACGCCGTACGCAGGCTAATAACCCACTTGGTGAACAAACCTATACCTTTTGGGATTTGGAAAAACTGTCTGTTCAGCGACTCAAAACATGGTGGGATTCGATGACCCTTAATAAATATATCGAGAAAAATATTATCCCTAGGGGTCTGAGGATCAAAAAATCCCCCACCCATATTTTTTCTGAGCAGTTTATGGAGGATTGGAACTTGGTGCTTTCTACTTGCTCATTAAAGCTGATGGGTCTGATTATTGCAGAGGAACAAAAACGCATTGAGGGATTGGATACTGAAATCAAAAAAATACACACTTATTTAGTGGAGAATTACGATCCATCTGATTTCGACAAACTTAATATGAGGCTCAAGAGCACCATCGAAAAAGTGGAGTCAGATATTATGGACCTTAAACAAAACAAATATCGCAGGGACATTAAAGACTATGAGCTAAAACAAATATATACCTGGCATGCCTCCACCAAAGCGAAATCCATCCTCAAAAAACGCGACCAGCAACCGCAGAGTGGGAGGAGAGTGTATTTTTCTTCCACTGACAATGACTCAGCTGATGGGAGCACTAGTTCTTATGAGTCTGGTAGTACAGGGATTCACACTCCACACCCCTCAAAAAACTTACCAACAAGATATATAGATCACGTAGGGGCGGCAGAAAACACAGGCGGGGGAGAAAGGAGATATTTTCTCCGCTCCAGGAAACGCCGGTACTGGAGGAACTAACACATCATGGTTCTTTGGAGATCCCAGTACTTAATTTGTCTGCCTGCATATTAAATCCAACCCAGATTAATATCGTCCAGAAAGGCCTTAATTTTGCCCCTAATAACAGGGCTGACCTTTTCCAGACTCTAGGGGATGTAAATAGGTTTGTGAGGAATCTCACAATAAAAAGACATTTTTCTAACACTGATGCAGATAATGACAGTCCTAATCCATCTCATCCTCCGACCATCGATTCTACCCATGTCCCTTTGTCCTGGGATTTGAGAGAACAGATTGCTGTCACGCACTTACAGGAATTGAGCAACACCTGTACAAGTATACCTGAACCTTCCCCTTTTGTCACCAAGAACCCGAGTTTTTATCCTGTTGCTTCCAGGGTTCCTGTGATGGACACGTTCCAGGACCTTATTGAATCGGAGGTCAGGAAAATACTTCTGGAGAAACCCCGGACTCAGGATAATTTGTCACCTTCCGAGAGAAAAGCACTTAAGGACCTGAAGAACAATAATCATATTGTTGTCCGGGGTGCTGACAAAGGGGGGTCAGTGGTGGTGCTAGACAGCAAATTGTATGAAAGGGAAATTAATACCATTTTGAGTGATAACTCCACTTATAGAAAACCACCTGGTGATCCTACGTCGGATGTTTCCTCTAAACTGTGGGTTCTCTTGTTGCAAGGTTTCCAATGGGGAGTGTTTAATGCAAAGGTTCATGAATATCTCTTTGTTGACTTCCCTGTATGTCCCATTTTTCAAGGCCTTCCCAAGGTCCATAAAGGCACTTTTCCTCCCCCATTGAGGCCCATAGTAGCTAGCACAGGGTCTTTGACCAGCAATTTGAGTGACTGGCTGGATCATTATATTCAACCCCTTATGAAGCGTACTATTGGTCACATTAGGGATACGAAGAGTCTATTACAGGACTTGGAAAAGATGTCTTGGACAAGCGGTTCCTTCTGGATAATGAGTGATGTTGTCTCATTATACCCTAGCATACCGCACAGGGAAGCCTTGCAAGCTTTATATTGAACAAGTATAGCTTATTTGATGACGTCCTCAAGGAATTCATTTTGATGACAACGGGGTTTTTGCTGACCCACAATTTTTTTCAGTTCAATGGTACATTTTATCTCCAGATAGCCGGTTGTCCCATGGGGGCGAGTTTTTCATGTGCATTGGCTAATATTTACATGGCCTACTGGGAGGAGCAGTACATCCACATAAGTGATAATCCATTGTTGCATACCATTATATGGTATGCAAGATATATTGATGATCAAGTTTTGATATGTCAGAGAGGAGATTTTGGCACCCCCCAGGAGGCCATGGAAGCCGTTAATGCATATTTTAATAACAACTCTCTTAATTTGAAGTTCACGTTGAATTTATATATGAACTCAGCCCCCTTTTTGGATATTCTGCTATCTGGAGACCCCTTGACTGGCTTGATTCATTCTGTTTTGTATAGAAAGCCCATTTGTGGCAATACCTCTCTCCATGCGAGTAGCTGTCACATGCCCCACACCCTACAGAATCTACCTGTGGGTGAACTCTTGCGAGCGAAACGTTTATGTTCATCTGAGGCTTCTTATCGTGGTGAAGCTAACCGCATTAGAGAGAGACTTAGTAGGAGAGGATACCCCGACCGTACCCTGAATAGGGCCTCTTCTATTGTTGCGAACAGGACCAGAGCTAATCTGTTGGAGGATCGCCCTGTTTCCTCATTAACTATGAACCGTGTTACTTTTTCAACACCTTTCAGTACTGATTTTTTTCAAATCAAACAGATTATTCGGCGATTTTATTCCCCTCTTACGCCAGGACCCCACATTGGATGTAGTCCTGCAGTCGGGGGTCAACATAGTAGCCAAGCGAGCCCGTACCATTGGGAACCTCGTAGCACCCAGTATGTTTACCTCCAGGAAATCTAACAGAACCTGGCTTAGCGTTTCTGGTTCTTATAAGTGTGGATCCAGCCGATGTGGCCTTTGCAGATTTATGCACAATACTAAATCCCTATCAGGGGATAATGTGGAGAACTTTGTAATCCGTTCGTTTATTAATTGTGCTTCCACACATGTGGTTTATTTGGAATCATGCACATTATGCTGCAAGGGCTATGTCGGTTGCACTTCCAGAGCGCTTAGGACCAGAATCTCTGAACATGTCCGCATACCTTCGGCGGCTCATGACAGAACCTCCCTGAGCTATGTTGCATTGGTGAAAAAACGCTCCTTATCTGGTCTGACTAGACATTATATTGAATGCCATTCAGCGGATTTTTCGTCCTTAGTAGTCACAGGTATAGAGTATGTTCCCAGGCCCCCTCGTGGGGGGGACTGGTTCCAAGCTTTGCTTTTGATGGAGGCTAAATGGATTTTGAAGCTGAATACAAGATATCCAGGTGGCTTTAATTATCGCTCCGATTTGCGATTTATTTTTTAAATCGGTAGACATAGGAGAACATCCATCCCATTTTTCTGATATTTAGCAGGGTGCTCTCATGCCCATGTGTGTGGATTCATTGATTATCATTTGACATAATATATGTGTGCCTGTAATAGAAGTTATAATTCAGGGATTAATACAGCATGTGCTCCCTTATTCGATTTTTATATGTGCCTCTCCAATTCCCCCCCCCTTTTTTTTTTTTTCCCCATATAATCAATGTGTACATACACCCTTATGGTCTTTTTTGCCATCAATAAAAAAGGCACATATTGATTATACCAGGCATATTTTTTGGAGGAGTTACCTCCATATATTTGACACACAGGTACTGTTGGCAATTTCAGAATATATAAAAAAACATACAATTTATATTTTTTATATATCATTTTTTTTATTTTTTTTTCTCCCATATAATCAATGTGTACATACACCCTTATGGTCTTTCTTGCCATTAAGAAAAAAGGCACATATTGATTATATTAGGCATATTTTTTGGGAGGAGTTACCTCCATATATTTGACACACAGGTACTGCTGGCAATTTCAGAATATATATAAAAAAACCATAAAATTTTTTTTTTATTTTTTTTTTTATTTCCATATAATCAATGTGTACATACACACTTCATGGTCTTTTTTTTCCATCAAGAAAAAAGGCACATATTGATTATACCAGGCATATTTCCCCTTATTTTTTGGGAGGAGTTACCTCCATATATTTGACACACAGGTACTGCTGGCAATTTCAAAATATATAAAAAAAAATACAAAATTTTTTTTTTTCTCTTTTTTCCTATCTATGCTATTCCTACACACATGGACTTGAGTTTAAGGAGCTGGCTTAGGATTAGAGTGAAGCTGTAAACATAATTATTATTATCATTGATAGGAGAATAAATGCTTTGGGGGTTACCATCTATCACTTACCATTTATTATTCACCATGGATTATAACCATTTATTGCGGTGTTTGATTTGATTTGTTTTGTTTTGTCTTGTTCTATCTGCATACATGGTGATGTCCACCTGTTTTTTCATGCAATTACAACCTCCCGCCCCTCCCCTCCGCCCATTCCGGGGGCCAGTCTATTTTAGTAACGTTCTGTTATACATGGAATACTTATGATTAAGGACTCTAGTTGTTTTTATGGTGTAGTCCGAAACGCGTAAAGTTTCCATGTAAAGACTCATACTCGGCCTTCACGATGTTTTTAATATTTCTAATAAAGACTTTGGAGATTTTATCTTAAAAGGAGAATCAGTGCCGGATCATTTTTCCTATTTCCTTCATCCACTAACTAACCCACTAACATCGGTGGGACTCACCGACGGATCCTAGGCACCCGCAAGGTCCAGCAATCCGGGCAACTGGTGAGCTGAAGAATTTTTCTTTCCTTCATCCAATTGAACTTTTACCTGGTGCTGAGATACCCTTTGGCAAAATTTACCCCCTGGCTGGACCAGAGTTAAAAGCATTGAAGGACTATATAGATGAAAATTTAGCCAAGGGCTTCATTCGCCACTCTTCATCTCCTACAGGCGCACCCATCTTTTTTGTGAAAAAGAAAGAAGGCTCTCTTAGGCCCTGCACAGACTATCGGGAGCTCAATAAGGTCACAATCAGAAACCGCTACCCACTGCCTTTGATCCCTGAATTATTAGAAAGAGTTCGGCATGCAAAGATTTTTTCTAAATTGGATCTCCGTGGGGCCTATAATTTGGTCCGCATTAGACCTGGGGATGAATGGAAGACTGCATTCAGGTCACGCTATGGACATTTTGAATATCTAGTTATGCCGTTTGGCCTGTGTAACGCCCCAGCTACCTTTTAACATCTAGTTAATGATATCTTCAGGGATCTCTTGGATACATTTGTGGTGATTTATCTAGATGATATTTTAATCTTTTCTAACTCCACAGATGAACATCATAGACATGTGAGGATGGTATTGGAGCACCTTCGACAGAACCATCTTTATATCAAACTGGAAAAGTGAATTCCATCGGACCGAGATTCAATTTTTGGGGTACGTAATGTCTTCACAGGGAATAAGCATGGATGAAAGCAAGACTCAAGCCATCAAAGACTGTCCAGCTCCTAAGAATGTAAAGGAGGTTCAGCGCTTCATCAGGTTTGCCAATTTCTATCGGCGTTTCATCAGGAACTTTTCTGAGGTACTGTCACCTATCACACAACTTACCCGTAAGAAGTCTACTTTCACCTGGACGCCTCAAGCCCAAGAAGCGTTTTCCCTTTTGAAGAATAATTTCACCTCAGCGCCTATCTTAGTGCATGCAAACCCCGAACTTGCCTTCATAGTAGAGGTGGATGACTCGGACTGCGCCATCGGTGCCATACTCTCACAGTGGACAGGTGAGAATAATGTTTTACATCCCTGTGCTTTCTTTTCCCAGTAGTTGTCTTCAGCGGAAAGAAACTATGACGTGGGAAATAGAGAATTGCTGGCCATTATTGCTGCCTTCAAGGAATGGAGACACCTTCTTCAGGGAGCTGCACAGCAGATAATTGTCCTGACTGATCACCGCAATCTGGAATTTATCAGGTCGGCCAAATGCTTGACTCCTTGCCAGGCTCGTTGGAGCCTTTTCTTAAATCAATTTAGTTTTGTAGTTTCCTATGGGCCTGGGTCACTCAATGGGAAGGCTGATACACTGTCTAGGATCTTCTCGACTGACACCATTCCATTCATGCCTCCCAAGACAATTCTTCCCGACTCCAGATTCCTGGGAGTGATTCATAATCAAGACTTACTCAATGACATCAAGGAGGCATATCATTCAGATTCCTTGCTAGCAAATCCATCTGATGAAGTAAGTCTGGTCTTCAAAAATGGTGTGTGGTTTCAAGGGCAACGTATGTACATACCTGAGGAAGTCAGATTGAGAGTACTGCAACTCGTTCATGATTCAAAAATGGCTGGACACAGAGGAATTCTAAAGACTCAAGAGTTCCTTTCTTGTTTCTTTTGGTGGTCCACTTACAGAAGAGACATTCAAAATTACGTTACTTCATGTGAAGTCTGTGCGAGATTCAAGACTCCACGTTCTTCACCTACAGGTCTATTACAACCCCTACCTATTCCATCCCATCCATGGGGTTCCATTGCAATGGACTGTATTGTAGAATTGCCAACCTCCCAAGGGAAGAACACTATTTTGGTGGGGGTGGACCGTTTAACGAAAGCAGCTCATTTTATCCCCTGTGTCGGCTTACCCACTGCAAAACAGACATCTGACCTAATTATTCAAAATGTGTTCTGTCTGCATGGAGTACCAGATGAGGTTATTTCTGATCGAGCGGTGCAATTCACTTCAAAGTTCTGGCAGAATTTTTGTAAGGCATTAGACATCAAAGTTAATCTTTCTTCTGCCTTTCACCCCCAGACAAATGGACAAACTGAGCGGACCAACCAGACCTTGGAACAGTATCTCCGCTGTTTCATCTGCCATCTACAAGATGACTGGGTTTATCTTCCCCCCCCATTGGCTGAGTTTTCATATAACAACTCTCAGAGCGCCTCCACTAAAGTCTCCTTTTTATGCTAATCTGGGCTATCACCCTAATATTCTTCCTCGCCTTCCCATAGATTTGCCCTTACCAGCTGTGGCTGACAGAATCTCTTCACTACAGCAGAATCTTGATCTTCTAAAGGAGAACCTGGGATCGGCTCAAGAGAGGTATAAGAAAGCAGCTGATAAGTTTCGTAAGCCTGCACCAGCCTTCAAGGTAGGAGATTTGGTCTGGCTATCAACCAGAAACCTTAAGTTGAGAATTCCATCATCTAAGTTGGGACAAAAGGATGTTGGACCCTACAAGATCACTAAGATTGTAAGTGCTGTGGCTTGTCATCTTCAACTGCCCAGAACTATGAGAATCCATCCTGTGTTTCACGTTTCTCTCCTAAAGGCAGCAGTACCTAATACATTTCCTGGACGTTCTCCTTCCCCTCCTGATCCAGTGTTAATTGATGGTCAGGAAGAATTTGTAGTGGAGAAAATCCTGGACTCAAGGTTGCACAGAAATCAGCTACAGTACCTGATTAAGTGGCAGAGCTACTCATCGTAAGACAACTCATGGGAACCAGTTGACAATATCAATGCTCCCCGCTTACTCCGCCAGTTCCATCAGAGACAAGCCTGGTCTGTGGTCGTCCAGTGGCCGTCCCTAAGGGGGGAGTAATGTGAGGTTCTCTGACTTTTTGCCTTGTTATGTCATTTTGCTTTAATCTGTGTTTTCTTCATAGGCCATCTTTCTTCCTGTTCTATTGCCCTCACTTTTGCCCTCAGTCAATATGGATTCCTCAGCTTCTATTCTTCCCGCCCTGTTCCCTGCCAATTACGTGCTTAGGCCATCTCAGCTGATGGACCAGTGCTTCTGAATCCTGTTAGCAGCCTGCCTGTAACCTGATCTCCTGAAGTCTTTGGAAGAACTACTTTTCTGCCATCCTCTGTTTTGGATCCCTGGAACTCGTGTCCACACAGGAACCTTTCTGCTCTGCCATGGACGTTTACAAGTACAGTAAGAGAGACTGAGTTATACTTTGACACTTCTGCTGAACTTTGAGGATCCATTCCTGATTAATTTGTTCCCAGCCTCTGCACCCTGTAACTGTTTAACCCTTCATGTTTTGTGCACTTACTTGTATGAAGTAATACAAAAACTGTTTAGCAAACCTGTGTCTGTGTTTCCCTTGTACCCTTGCACTAGACTCTATACAAACAGTATTTAACACCTTACAGTTTATTTGAATGCTGTTACATATGGTCCACTGAATAGAAGAAAACAAAACGTATCACACTGGAACATCCAGAGGTGGACAACCCTAATGAAATTACATAGTTTTTGTGACTCACCACATTATGTGTTGGTCAAAGAAGATCAATTTTTTACAATGAAAGGGTAAGACTCCAAGCCCTTGGAACTGTGGCATATAAAAGAATACACAGACATATAATCTATGTTCTAGCAGTGATTTTTTTTCTGATAAATTAGGGGATATAACACAACCTTATTTCACAATTAGAATTCATATAGGGTATAAAGACCCCAAGTACCCAACCCTCTGCTGGGATCTGTGAAAAATATGAAAATAAACTGCTAGACGCTTATAGTGCTGAGTGCATATAATGCAAGAAGCATATGATATAAGGAAGCAAAGCCCCTAACGATTACCTCCATATGCAGTGGTGATTCCCGTGGGGGGAGAAGAAAATCTGTGCCGTGGGAGAGGAGCCTGTGGTGTCCGGAGGTGCTGACTTGTGTATGGCGGTCGCCATTTAAAGCTAGGAGGGCACGTGAGCAGGAAGTCCTGGTGGTGAAACGCACCGCCGCCCATGGAACGCATCCGCGCGCATGCGCAGGGGGTCCCCCCGCAGGAGGAACCCCCCCCGTGCATGCACGCCAGTGAACCACAGACGGCGTAAGTGAGTGGAGGGACCAGACGTCTTGCTGGTGAAACGCACCACCGCCCATGGAACGCAGTCGCGCGCATGCGTAGGAGGGCCCCCCGAAGGAGGCACCCCCCGCGCATTCGCGCTGACGAACCACAGACGGCGCAGGTGAGTGGAGCACATTGCCACCCATGGAGCGCAAGCTCCAGCAGGAAGGCCCCGTGAGGGGAGCCCTGCATGCACGCGCGTCCGCGCCCCACAGACGGCACTAGAAAGTGAGAAGGGTGACTCCGTACATGGCAGACGCGAACGCGGGCACAGGGTCATTACAGCCCCCGCGCGTGCATGCGCACACATCCTAGGAGGGGGGGCAATAGCAATAACAACAGTTATTAACCCGGGCGTGTGTATGTATGTATGTATGTATGTATGTATGTATGTATGTACAGTTAGGTCCAGAAATATTTGGACAGTGACACAATTTTCGCGAGTTGGGCTCTGCATGCCACCACATTGGATTTGAAATGAAACCTCTACAACAGAATTCAAGTGCAGATTGTAACGTTTAATTTGAAGGTTTGAACAAAAATATCTGATAGAAATTGTAGGAATTGTACACATTTCTTTACAAACACTCCACATTTTAGGAGGTCAAAATTATTTGGACAAATAAACCAAACCCAAAAAAAAATTTTTTATTTTCAATATTTTGTTGCGAATCCTTTGGAGGCAATCACTGCCTTAAGTCTGGAACCCATGGACATCACCAAACGCTGGGTTTCCTCCTTCTTAATGCTTTGCCAGGCCTTTACAGCCGCAGCCTTCAGGTCTTGCTTGTTTGTGGGTCTTTCCGTCTTAAGTCTGGATTTGAGCAAGTGAAATGCATGCTCAATTGGGTTAAGATCTGGTGATTGACTTGGCCATTGCAGAATGTTCCACTTTTTTGCACTCATGAACTCCTGGGTAGCTTTGGCTGTATGCTTGGGGTCATTGTCCATCTGTACTATGAAGCACCGTCCGATCAACTTTGCGGCATTTGGCTGAATCTGGGCTGAAAGTATATCCCGGTACACTTCAGAATTCATCCGGCTACTCTTGTCTGCTGTTATGTCATCAATAAACACAAGTGACCCAGTGCCATTGAAAGCCATGCATGCCCATGCCATCATGTTGCCTCCACCATGTTTTACAGAGGATGTGGTGTGCCTTGGATCATGTGCCGTTCCCTTTCTTCTCCAAACTTTTTTCTTCCCATTATTCTGGTACAGGTTGATCTTGGTCTCATCTGTCCATAGAATACTTTTCCAGAACTGAGCTGGCTTCATGAGGTGTTTTTCAGCAAATTTAACTCTGGCCTGTCTATTTTTGGAATTGATGAATGGTTTGCATCTAGATGTGAACCCTTTGTATTTACTTTCATGGAGTCTTCTCTTTACTGTTGACTTAGAGACAGATACACATACTTCACTGAGAGCCTTCTGGACTTCAATTGATGTTATGAATGGGTTCTTCCTCACCAAAGAAAGTATGCGGCGATCATCCACCACTGTTGTCATCCATGGACACCCAGGCCTTTTTGAGTTCCCAAGCTCACCAGTCAATTCCTTTTTTCTCAGAATGTACCCGACTGTTGATTTTGCTACTCCAAGCATGTCTGCTATCTCTCTGATGGATTTTTTCTTTTTTTTTCAGCCTCAGGATGTTCTGCTTCACCTCAATTGAGAGTTCCTTAGACCGCATGTTGTCTGGTCACAGCAACAGCTTCCAAATGCAAAACCACACACCTGTAATCAACCCCAGACCTTTTAACTACTTCATTGATTACAGGTTAACGAGGGAGACGCCTTCAGAGTTAATTGCAGCCCTTAGAGTCCCTTGTCCAATTACTTTTGGTCCCTTGAAAAAGAGGAGGCTATGCATTACAGAGCTATGATTCCTAAACCCTTTCTCCGATTTGGATGTGAAAACTCTCATATTGCAGCTGGAAGTGTGCACTTTCAGCCCATATCTATATATATAATTGCCTTATTCTGTCTGTCTGTCTGTCTGTCTGTCTATCTGTCTGTCTGTCTGTCATGCTCCAAAATTGTGTCCTTACGGTGACACAAAGCTGATTGGCCGCTGGGCTCGCCATGGCCCCGCCCCCCCACACGGATTGGCCGCTCGCCCAGGCTGCGCCCCCACACGGATTGGCCAGCCGCTCGCCCAGGCTCCGCCCCCCCCACAGATTGGCCTCTCGCCCCGGCACCCTGCAGGCATTGGCAATTCAGCCACGCCACGCCCCGCCCCCCTCACGCAATGCACGTTAGCTCTGGCCCCACCCCCTCCCTCCCCCCGCGCATTTCTCTAACTGACACGGCTGTCACGGAGGTGAGTACGGTACTCCCTATCCCCCCCCAACCCCCCCCCCCCCCCCCCGGCCCCCGCTCCCAAAGGGGTGGTGTGGATACTCGCATGGTTACAAGCGCTGTCACGGAGGTGAGTACTGTACTCCCTCCCCCTCCCCCGGCCCCCGCTCCCACGGCAGTGGTGGGAGTGGTGTGGATACGTTGGTAACCATGCTCGCATGGTTACAAGCCCATCAAGGTCCTGCTGCGCCGGAAGGTCCACACGCACACACACAAACATACACACACATCAGATCACACTCACACTCACTCTCATACACACCTCACACACACCTCACATCGCATCCACATACTCACGACATCCTGGGATATCGCTTGCTTGTCGGCGGCGAAAATGTGCTGTTGTGATCTTCCAGGACCTGACGGAGGATCACATGGCCAGAAGCATGTGATATCCCCGGATGTTGTGAGTATGAGCGCGTAAGTGCGATATCGTCAGTGTCTGTGTGTGTGAGTGGATGCGATCGGGTGTGTGTGAGTGGATGCGATCGGGTGTGTGTGAGTGGATGCGATCGGGTGTGTGTGAGTGGATGCGATCGGGTGTGTGTGAGTGGATGCGATCGGGTGTGTGTGTGAGTGGATGCGATCGGGTGTGTGTGTGAGTGGATGCGATCGGGTGTGTGTGTGAGTGGATGCGATCGGGTGTGTGTGTGAGTGGATGCGATCGGGTGTGTGTGTGAGTGGATGCGATCGGGTGTGTGTGTGAGTGGATGCGATCGGGTGTGTGTGTGAGTGAATGCGATCGGGTGTGTGTGTGAGTGGATGCGATCGGGTGTGTGTGTGAGTGGATGCGATCGGGTGTGTGTGTGAGTGGATGCGATCGGGTGTGTGTGTGAGTGCATGCGATCGGGTGTGTGAGTGTCGGCAGAGGAGCAGGGCGTGCTGGAGAAGGCTGGGAGCAGAGAGGCTGATCATGGGGAAGAGGGAAATGCTGATGCTGAAGGAGGCTGGGATGGGAAGGCTGGGAAGAAGGAGGCTGGGAGGAGAGAGGCTGATCCTAGGGAAGGCTGGGGAGAGGAGGCTGATGCTGAGGGAGGCTGGAAGGAGAGAGGCTGATGCTGAGGGAGGCTGGGACGAGGGAGGCTGATGCTTAGGGAAGCTGATGCTGGAGGAGGCTGGAAGAACAGAGGCTGATGCTGGTGGAGGCTGATGCTTTGGGAGGCTGATGCTGGGGGAGACTGGGAGAGGAAGGCTGATGCTGAGGGAGGCTGGGAGGGGGAGGCTGGGAGGAAGGAGGCTGGGAAGAGAGAGGCTGATCCTTGGGAAGGCTGGGAAAGGGAGGCTGATGCTGAGGGAGGCTGGAAGGAAAGAGCCTGATGCTAGAGACAGAGACGCTGATGCTGGGAAGAGAGAGGCTGATGCTGCGGGCAGAGAGGCTGATGATGCGGGTAGAGAGGCTGATGCTGGCGCAGCATGGCGGATGGAGCACGTTTGGTAATGCGCAGCATGGCGGATGGAGCACATTTGGGAGTGCGCAGCATGGCGGATGGAGTACGTTTGGGAGTGCGCAGCATGGCGGATGGAGCACGTTTGGGAGTGCGCAGCATGGCGGATGGAGCACGTTTGGGAGTGCGCAGCATGGCGGATGCAGCACGATGGCGAGTGCGGAGTATGGCGGATGGAGCATGTTTGGGAGTGCGCAGCATGGCGGATGGACCACGTTTGGGAGTGCGCAGCATGGCGGATGGAGCACGTTTGAGAGTGCGCAGCATGGGAGATGGAGCACGATGGGGGGTGCGCAGCATAGGGGATGGAGCACGATAGGGAGTGCACTGCATGGGGGATGGAGCACGATGGGGAGTGCCCAGCATGGCGGATGGAGCACGTTTGGAAGTGCGCAGCATGGCGGATGGAGCACGTTTGGGAGTGCGCGGCATGGCGGATGGAGCACGTTTGGGAGTGCGCAGCATGGCGGATGCAGCACGATGGCGAGTGCGGAGTATGGCGGATGGAGCATGTTTGGGAGTGCGCAGCATGGCGGATGGACCACGTTTGGGAGTGCGCAGCATGGCGGATGGAGCACGTTTGAGAGTGCGCAGCATGGGAGATGGAGCACGATGGGGGGTGCGCAGCATAGGGGATGGAGCACGATGGGGAGTGCCCAGCATGGCGGATGGAGCACGTTTGGAAGTGCGCAGCATGGCGGATGGAGCACGTTTGGGAGTGCGCGGCATGGCGGATGGAGCACGTTTCGGAGTGCGCAGCATAGATGATGGAGCACAATGGGGGGTGCGCAGCATAGGGGATAGAGCACGATGGGGAGTGCGCTGCATGGGGCATGGAGCACGATGGGGAGTGTGGAGTATGGCGGATGGAGCACGTTTGGGAGTGCGCAGCATGGCGGATGGAGCACGTTTAGGAGTGCGCAGCATAGGAGATGGAGCACGATGGGGAGTGCGCAGCGTGGCGGATGGAGCACGATGGGGAGTGCGCAGCATAGGGAATGGAGCACGATAGGGAGTGCGCAGCATGGCGGATGGAGCACGTTTGGGAGTGCGCAGCATGGCGGATGGAGCACGTTTGGGAGTGCGCAGGATGGGAGATGTAGCACGATGGGGGGTGCGCAGCATAGGGGATGGAGCACGATGGAGAGTGCACACCTCCCCCCAACACACACACACGCGCGCGCGCGCACTGCACAACACACCACACACACACACTGGAAACCACAAACAACTGCCCTACACAGACACCCACACACAGACAACGCTGCACACACAAATATACGCACATACCGCACATATATATAACAAAAATCATACATGAACTACACAATACGTAAATTCTAGAATACCCGATGCGTAGAATCGGGCCACCTTCTAGTTATATATATAATTGTATTTCTGAACATGTTTTTGTAAACAGCTAAAATAACAAAACTTGTGTCACTGTCCAAATATTTCTGGACCTAACTGTATGTATGTCCGGGATTGGCATCTGCACCGTCACAGCTACAGCCACAAAATTTTGCACACTCACACGTCTGGACCCCGAGAGCGTCATAGGCTATGTTGTGAGGTGAAATTTTAACCCCGCGCGTTCCAATTTACCAATCAGTTTTGCCCCTATCTACATAATGGGGAAAAAGTGAAACGAAAAGTGTTGGGGGCAAATTGACAGCTGCAAGATGTGAACAAGGGGGACTTAAAGAATGAGAGCGATGGCGCCAAAGAGTATATACCGTACAGTTGCTAAGGTGGGGCCTCGACATGGGATACTCACCACACTCGGGGATATGAACACACACACAAAATGCGCCACAATACGGAGTATAAGATTACTTCACATTACTTGGCCATTTTAAGTAAACAATTTAATAATTACATTTCTATCTATTTGTTTTGTGGTTTTTGTGTGCAGAATACATTTTTGTTAATACATTCTATTTTGTTAACAGCAGTTATTAACCCGGGCGAAGCTGGGTAGTACAGCTAGTATGTTTATATTATTTGTGTTTGATATAGCAAGATTTAATGCTATACAATGTGTTTTGTTTTTGTTATAACAGTTTTATTTACAAAATTTGAAACTCTAAGGCTATGTGCGCACTAGAAATGTGAAGTTTCTCAAGAAAATTTCTTGAGAAACTTCTGCCAGTGAAAGATTTCCGGACCTGCGGAAAAAATCCGCACCAAATCCGCATGCGTTTTTGCCGCGGATTTGCCGCGGATTTACCACAGGTTTGTCCCTGCAATAAATAATAAAGATAATCGATAGACAGATAATGGATAGAGGGAACGATGGATAGATGAATAGATAGATAGATAGAGGGATAGATAGATAGATAGATGAATAGATAGATAGATAGATGGATAGATAGATGGATAGATAGAGGGATAGATAGATAGATAGATAGATAGATGAGAAAAACCTATATAATGTTCCACCTCCCTGCATTTTCTAAGCTGGCACCCTTTAGTGACTTTCATGTGGCACTTAGGCTACTTTCACACCTCCGGTTTTTGCTATGCGGCACAATCCGGCACTTTGCATGAAAATCGCAACCGTTTTTTTTTGCTGCCGGTTGCGATTTTCCTGCATAGACTTTAATTAGTGCCACATTGTGCCGCATGGCCTTGCGTTCCGTCCGTTTTTTGCCGCATGCGGCAGATGTAGCCGATGCGGCGGCCGGATGGAACGTTGCCTGGCACGTTTTTTCGTGCGGCCAATAAAAACGCATCGCGCCGCATTCGGCCGATGCGGCGCATTTTTCAATGCATGCCTATGGCGGCCGGATGCGGCGCGATGCGGCAATAACCGCATCCGGCCGCCGCATGCGGTTTTTGCCACTGCGCATGCTCAGTAGCATGCCGCAAGCGGCAAAAACCGGACTGGCCGCACAGGAAAAACTTATGCAAAGGATGCGGTGTTTTCACCGCATCCGTTGCATAGCTTGCACAGCCGGATTGAGCCGCAGAGCTCAAGCCGGATGTGTGAAAGTAGCCTAAAGGGTGCTTAGCCTTGTATTTAGCCATAAAATAAATAAATAATTAAAAAAAAATGACGTGAGGTCCCCCCATTTTTTGTAGCCAGCTAGGGTAAAGCAGACGGCTGCAGCCTGCAGACCACCGCTGGCAGCTTCACCTTGGCTGATAATCCAAAACAGTGGGCACCCCACGCTGTTATTTTAAATTATATAAATAATTTAAAACAAAAAACGTGGGGTCCCCCCCATATTGGATCACCAGCCAAGGTAAAGCGGACAGCTGGGGTCTGATATTCTCAGACTAGGGAGGTCCACTGTTATTGGACACTCCCCAGCCTAAAAATAGCAGGCCGCAGCCGCCCCAGAAGTGGCGCATCCATTAGACGTGCCAATCCTGGCGCTTTGCCCCAGCTCATCCCGTGCCCTGGTGCGTTGGCAAACGGGGTAATATATGGGGTTGATGCCAGATGTGTAATGTCACCTGGCATCAAGCCCTGGGGTTGGTGAGGTCAGGCGTCTATCAGATACCCGACATCACCAACCCAGTCAGTAATAATTAAAAAATAGACAACAAAAAAAGTTTTATTTGAAAAAACACTCCCCAAAACATTCCCTCTTTAACCAATTTATTGAAAAGAGCACAATCAATTCCACGTCCGGCGTAATCCAATAAGGGGGGGGGCACGGCGATCCATACCATAGTCGCTGTCCCAGTCAATGAAAAACAGAATGTTCCCCATTGGCTGGGAGAGCAATGCAGTGACCTGAGCTAACATCAATAGGTCAGCTCAGGTCACTGCAGGGGATGACGAGCGCTGCCATCAGGAGCATAGATGAGATCATTACCTTCTGTGATCATCTCCTGTACTGCTGACGTCAGCGCTGTCACTGACTTATCGCGAGAGCCCGTGACGTCACCGCTATTGACAGTCTCGGGCCGCTCGCGAGACGGGCATAGACAGCAGTGACCGCGGTGTCGTCAGGAGGCAGGAGATCGTCACAGCAGGTAATGATCTCACCTCCTGACAGCAGCGATCGTCATCCCCGCGGCTCCCAGCACTGCAGGATGTCAGTGTCTGCCTGCGCTGCCGCGTGACAGGCTGCTGACACTGCGGGCAGACACTGACACCCTGAAGTGCAGGCAGCCGCGATGCCGGAGCAGGACACACACTGCACGGGCACCTGGAGGTCGCACGGAAGTGCTTCTGTGCGGCGTCCAGGGAGTGTGACGTGTGTTTACTCTGCTCCTCTTCCTGGCATAATGACATCGCTTCCTGCAAAACCGCAGGCAGCGATGGGCATTACCGCAGGTAAATCGCGGCTATTCCGGTGGTATACCGCACATCATTGCTACCTGCGGAATACCCCCGGAATACCGCAGGTACCTGCGGAAATTAATGGACATGCACATTTTCTCAAGAAAGTTTCTCGAGAAAATTTTCTCAAGAAATTTTCTTGAGAAAAATCCGCACAGTGCGCACAACTATTTTTTTTTCTCATTGAATTTCATGGGAAATGTCTGCACAAAGATTGCAGACATTTCTCAAGAAATTTCCGGGGCAAATCCGCGGGTAAATCCGTGGGAAAAACGGTCTAGTGCGCACATAGCCTAATAAAAATTATTGAATCATAAAGGTTGTGATTGTGTCAGAACTGCTGCACTCAGTAAACTAAGTGATATATCATTGAATTCAAGATCTCTTTGCCTACTTCATGCTGCTCTTAGATGAGGTAGAAAAAACCTTCTGACAGATTCCCATATGAGTCATATTGGTAAAATTAAAAGCAACTCACCAGAAAGCACTAGAGATGAGCAAACCTCCTGCAGCTAGGCTTGCCGAGCTGAACATGGGGTATGCTTGCAAACCTTTATCGAACCAAACTTCGAACCTATATCGAACTGCATTGGATTCAATGGGAGGTCAAACATAAGGCACAGAAAAAAAACTCAAGGGGGGTAGAAAGGCTTCCAAAACAGCAAAAATATATTTTACAGCGCAGCACCACATTTTGGCCTAGCCATTAGCTTCCAAGGCTATAGCCAAAAGAAATATAAAGGTGAATGAGAGACAGGTGTACGGCTAGTGCTCCCATACCCCTGCCAGTACAGACAAGACACAACTTGGAGACCGATGTAATAGTCTGGACATTCAAAATCCTAAAATCCTTCCAGGGACACAGTGGTACAATAACATCAATTGCACCCATCCCCATAGGGCTTTAAAACACCAGGGAGTTACAGTCCATGCAACACAGGTTGTGGGCTGTTTTTTGTTTTGTTTTTTTAAATCAAGACATGCATTAGTGGTCCAGTGGCAGGCGTAGGCCTCTCTTTTCAAGAACAGTGGCAGTAACCTCTACCCAACATTTGGAGACATATCTTTTAGTCTCTGATGATATTGTCAAGGTCAGAATGACGATGATGATGATAATGAGACTCAAAGGATCTCTCGATATCCGGCTGCTGTTTCTAATTAAAAATGTCATGTGTGCACACGAGAATAAATAACTGCACAGCAAGTCAGTTATGTCTATCTCCATGACTGGCTATTGACCAAGTGTGTTTTTTATTGTTTGAAAGAAACTCTAGACCAAACAGTAAGGGGGTGTAAACAAAAGTTTTAGTCCAATCAAGTATCGTAAGTCAGGGCTTCATGACGTAGAGAGATCTGCATATTCTCCGTGGATTGGTCAGTCTAGGCTCCAGGAATTTCTCTTTGTCCATCTGTCTTGGGTGGAGAACAGGAAATAGCAGCCATCTTTACAATTACATGTGGTGATATATACTGTGTCTAAGGAAAATACACTGAATATGCAATATACATATATACATGTTAGTAAGAAACAAAAGCATTCACAAATATGTGTGTTAGTTCACATCTACTGAACTATATAACTGAGTCTATGAAATGGCTGAATTAAGTATTTTTGGATACTCAATTCTTTATCCTCAACAGTCCCCCCTAAAGACTTACTTCTGCCATTTCTAAATTCTAAGGGTACTGTGTTCCCTTAGGAAGAGAGGTAGAAAGATCTGTTGAAAAACCTGCCTAACTGAACGTTGAAACATGGGCGGAAAGGGGAAAGGGGTTTTCTTCACCGGTTTGAGACCAAGGACTCCTAGGCGAGTCCTCACCCTTTGTAGTTGGACTTTCCCATGTCTCAAGGTTCTCTAAGTCCTCTCTTCTAACTGTTCTGGCAATGCTGGTCTAAGACTATACAGGGTTTTCTGGAAAGGATAAGTATGAGCAGAACGCTCAGTGCAGCTCTGGTTGATTAACCCTTCTACAATGCGAGGTGTGGATCCATAGATGTTTCTGTAGTTGGATCAGCTCCTCTAGTGTTGACTCATGGCTCTTTCTCGCTTGTCCTTTTAGGATCAATCAGTCTCCTGACTGGAGACCATATGCTAATAGCTCTGATTTAAGATCTGGAATTGGAGAATACACCTGATTACCACACTATTCAGTCAATTATATAAAGATATACATGTCTGTGCTAAACCAAAAACATCTTACATAAAGACCTGCTTATTGCAAAAAGAAAACAAAACATATACATTTTATACACGATTTACTAGTTTCCACTTTTCTATAAAATATACACTTTTTGTAAACACATTTTCCTTTACATACCACCTTCATGTGCTGCTCAACAATAATATCATTTTCTGCACTGGAATGCCTCTGACCAAACCTGGAGAGAAATTTACACAACACGCACAGACTTGCATACAACGTGCTCATGATATACATCTATAATCAGTTTGCAGTCTCTAAGAATGGGTAGAGTAGGTGCAGGGTGTTTCTACGGACTCTTTACAGTTTTTCCTCACTTCGTTCTAGACACTTGTCTCACAAGACTGGGTGAATCTGCCCACCTGGGTACTGAACCCGGTGTCACCAAAGCACACACTGACAATTGTCTTTCACAGATGTTACCTGGGCCATCATTAAGAAGAGCTCTCATGACAGAGAAAGCTTACCACCCTTTGTCCACAGACCTTCTTCAGTCAGCTGGCTCCCTGCATGTCACACTCCATTCCTTGTTGTATCGCTTGTTCCTGTAGGGATTTAAGAACACAAGGAGTGACAGAAGTCACTGACGTGACCAAAGTCACCAAGGCATGGTCGGTATTGGTGAAAGACTCTCAACTCTAGGCCCGTTCACTGCTTCTTGGTCAGCTGCACCTGTGCGAGGATCTCCATCCGAATCCATCAGCTCAGATCTAGACTTTCTTTTCGGCATACCTAATTCATTTGACAACAGGAAAAAAATCTACAACCTACATACACCTCTAAAGACTCTTACCCACGCCTGTTCTACCCATCAAGAGAGGCATTAATGCATCACTGTCTCCTGTATCAATAGGATTGGAGGGAGTGGTCGAATTTAGATCTACCTCATGTGGTGTAAACAGCAGCATATCCAGTGCAGAATCGACCACCATCTGGTTTCATCTATAAAAACAAAAACTAAAAAATATACATTAGATCATTCTTATAACTTTATCTCTGATCATAATACAGTTAGTGGTCATCTATACCTCATATGACTGAGAATACTACATAAATAAACAAACAAATAAATAAACATATAAGACAAGACTTTCCTATTTCAGTTAACAGATATACCTCATAGTAATCTAATAAACATAACTTATGGGAAAAAGGTCAGCTTCAAAACCTATCTAATATGCCTGCTGCGCCCTCCAAGAAACTGGAGAATATAATTAATACCTTATTCCCCCCTTGTTTAATTGTTTATTTACCAATATGGCAAAATTCAGCGTTTTTATACTGGTATGCCCTAAAAGAAAAGGTAATAATTTAGCCACATACTAAAACTTAAAAAGAACAAACACTGAAAATAACATATATCTCACAATATACATTACTGGGAAATTTTAAAACCTTACAATAAACAACACTGTATCCATAAAGAAAAGAAAAACCTTTCATAGTAGAAACAACTGAGACATGATTAAATGACAGCTGTGACTAGGCGACTAACCTGCAAAAATATATGAATTGTTTAGAAATAATCATAAAAACAGAAAAGGTGATAGAGTCACAAAATAAAAATATATTGTTCAAATAAATCGCCATTAAAAACAAAACAACACAAATTATATCGCACATCCCATGAAATCTAATATTCCCTATTCTGGTATAAACAGCAAACTAAAAATGGGAAATCCTGAACTCTAAGGGTTAAACCAAACTTACGTCACTATTGGGGAAAGACACATTCCATCAAGACACATTCCATCCTTATTTCTTAAAAGCGAGAGAGGAAGAAGAGAAAAACCTCATCCTTTGTTATAACAAAGACGTAGCAGTGAACACATCTATTTCCCATATCTACATTGGATGCATGATACATTTTTCCTAATTCCTTTTTACAAATGGATTTGATACATTTTGACATCAGTAGGGGTAAGTCGTTTACAATTTTTGTTTTAAATTAACCAACACAGTACAAAGATATATATATTTACCTTCCTCTATTTTATTTTATGATATAATGCTGCAGGACTTCTAAAATACCAATTGATTTTATGTGAACAGATCTTTCCACATCAATTCTGTAAAAGTTTCACTTACTTATCTTTGACTTGCACTTATGGGATAGCTGAGTAAACAAATATACTATTTATACTTATTCAAATATGTTAGTCATTTATACCACAGAACACCTCCCACCGGGGGATGGGTGGAGAGCTTTGAACAAAGAGCCATTGCGAGGGGTGTGGCTTATGAGGTGTACTGCCATCAGTGGGTGTAGCAAGACGGCTGCCACAGGAAGTTCCAGACACCTGACTTCCGGGTGCAGCATCCATGTTGTGACTCCCTGGGTGTACTGGGAGTGGCTGGAACTACGTAGTAAACCAGGGATACTTTTAGTGCCTGTAAATTTGCATTCCAGCATACAAAGGAGAGATTTGATTAGCACCAGATATAATGACTTCTAGAGAAGAACAATGAGGCACCGCTAGAGAAAAACATTTAGTGATTCTACAAACAGCAACAGACAGTGAATGAGGTCTTTGTTCTCCAGGATACTCTCACTGGAGATTAATCTGAACTTCAGTACATGGGTTGCAGCCTGCCATCTAGTGGTAGTCCAACGATTTTACACAACTTTTTGCAATCTGTTATATTTTTTCCGTTCTTTGTAACTAGGGCGACAGCGTTCTCAGCTCCTACTAAAAACAACATATTTATCTTTTGAACAGAGTATACAGTGCTTAATTGGATCGGCCGTTCCAACGGAGTCCTTTCTCGCCTCGTCCGCGTTTGTAGCACGCTGACAGTGACACGCGTCTAATACGCAGGAGAATCCGCTAACTCCAGCACCCTTACCTCAACTAAAGTGAGTTCCTTTCCCGCCTCGTTATGAAGACCTACCCCCTCATAACAGTGGCTCACGTTTAAAACGCAGAGGAATACGCTAAATCCACTTTAAGTTAACAGAACCCTTCCCGCCTCGTTTATTATCTATCCAACATTCAATATTCAACATTCAATATTTAATATTTAATATTCAATATTTAATATCTAATATCTAACAAACAGTGGCTGTGTTATCCGCAACACAGGGGAATCGCTAGTTCTCATACTTCTGTTCAAAAAACAAACAATTTAAAAAGACTGAAAAACGCATTAATTTCTCTCTAATCCAAACCAAAAAAAACACTTGTCAAAGGCTGCAGCCATCTCCTGTATATTACCCAACTGACCCCTCCTTTCTCTTCACTGCAAAGAGCTGCGCTGTCTTGTCTCTGCCTGTTCACTCCTCCACCCCCCCTTGCTTCCTGCTCTCTTCTGTTCTCAGCGAAAAAATGCAGGCTGCGTAATTCGATCTCCGCTCTGTCTCAAGCAGCCGGTGAGCATATGGCCCCCACCTTTTTTCTTCCTCTGAGTGTAAGAATGTAATGATGTAGCTGCTTCTGTGGGCCTCCCCCCTCTCGCATTCTTTGTTCTCAATAGAAAGACTGTAATGGATGTCCCTGGGCATTACCAGACCCCCGCAGTCTGCCTCTTCGCTCTCAGTGAAGAAGAAAAAAACTGCAGGCAGTGGGTGATTAACTTCCCCCCCTGCTTTTTCACAGAACAAAGACAGCAGCTCCTTAGCCTCCGTGTGGGCACTATCAGCCCCCCTTCTCTCTAACACAGCGAAGAAATGCAGACAGCCGGATACTTTACAAAAGACCTAAAAGCCAGCACCTATAGGGTCTGGGTTTCTCTCGGTCACCGGCGAGCGACAGTCACACCGTTAGGTCTCCGGTGCACTACCATTCTCCGGACTAGTGACCACCCACCTTCACCAGGTGTCTCTCGATCCACAGGTAAAACAGCACACACAATGTATATGATGTTCTTACCGTGAAATGAAGGGTGATCAATCCTATCGAGCGACACCTGGATACTTGTGGAGTAGCCCCAGACGTCCGGAAAGTGGAAGCTCTGACTCACTCTTCTCGGTTGCCCCACACTTGGTGCGCCAACTGTCAAGGTCAGAATGACGATGATGATGATAATGAGACTCAAAGGATCTCTCGATATCCGGCTGCTGTTTCTAATTAAAAATGTCATGTGTGCACACGAGAATAAATAACTGCACAGCAAGTCAGTTATGTCTATCTCCATGACTGGCTATTGACCAAGTGTGTTTTTTATTGTTTGAAAGAAACTCTAGACCAAACAGTAAGGGGGTGTAAACAAAAGTTTTAGTCCAATCAAGTATCGTAAGTCAGGGCTTCATGACGTAGAGAGATCTGCATATTCTCCGTGGATTGGTCAGTCTAGGCTCCAGGAATTTCTCTTTGTCCATCTGTCTTGGGTGGAGAACAGGAAATAGCAGCCATCTTTACAATTACATGTGGTGATATATACTGTGTCTAAGGAAAATACACTGAATATGCAATATACATGTTAGTAAGAAACAAAAGCATTCACAAATATGTGTGTTAGTTCACATCTACTGAACTATATAACTGAGTCTATGAAATGGCTGAATTAAGTATTTTTGGATACTCAATTCTTTATCCTCAACAATATTGTACTGCTGTTTTGGAAGCCAATTGCCCCTGCCACATAGGGAATTGCCCCCTCCCCATAGGGCTTTAAAACACCAGGGAATTCCGATCCACAAACCACATAGGCTGTAGGGCATTTTTAAAAAAAATAAATAAAAATTCAAGACATGCAGTAGACCTTTGTTTCCAATAACACTAACAGTAACCTTTCCACAACATTTGGAGACACATTTTGGAGTCTCTGCCTTTAAAAACAGCAGTACAGTACCATCAATTGCCCCAGCTCCATAGGAATTGCCCCCCTCCCCAAAGGGCTTTAAAACAGCAGGTAGTTGCAGTTCACCAAACACATAGGCTGTGGGCCTTTTTTTTAATCAAGACATGCATTATTGGGCTTGTAGCAGGCCTGAACACTGGCAGTAACCTCTTCATAACATTTGGAGACACATCTTTTTAGTCTCTGCCTACCGAAACAAAATCTGTTTAATATCATCCAGTGCCCCCTATCTATAGGGAATTGCCCCCTCCCTATAGGGCTTTAAAACACTCGGGAGTTACGGTCCATGCAATGGCAACGGGACGGCATTTTAATTTGAAAAATTGATCACATACCGTCCCTGCCTTCTGCAACAGTGCATTTAGCACATAACCATGTTTTAGAAATTGCTGTACAACCAGGTTGATCCATGCAGTGCATATGTGATGTTGCCCAGACGTTGTGTCACTCGGCTGTAGTGCCACCACTAGTTTTTTAGCCTGATCGCACTTGGCCTTCCCTAGCTACAGGTTCAGTGTAACCAGCCATTTATCCAACTCACTCACCAAAGTAAGAGAGAGGAGCAGCTGGATATTCCTGATGACATATTTATTCCATAGTATATGTGGAAAGGGAGGAGAAAGCTATTGAAAAAGAACGATGGCAATAACCTCTCCACAACATTAGGAGACCCATTTACTAGTCTCTGCTTTTAACCCCTTCAGCCCCCGGGCACTTTCCGTTTTTGCGTTTTTGTTTTTTGCTCCCCTTCTTCCGAGAGCCGTAACTTTTTTTTATTTTTCTGTCAATCTTGCCATATGAGGGCTTGTTTTTTGCAAGACGAGTTGTACTTTTAAATGAAACCATAAGTTTTACCATATAATGTACTGGAAAACAGCAACAAAATTCCAAGTGTGGAAAAACTGCAAAAAAAGTGTGATTGCACAATCGTTTTTGGGATGTTTTATTCACTGTGTTCACTATATGGTAAAACTGATGTGTGGGTGTGATGCCTGAGGTTGGTGCGAGTTTGTAGACACCAAACATGTATAGGTTTACTTGTATCTAAGGGGTTAAAAAAAATTCACAAGCTTGTCCAAAAAGTGGCGTACGTTTTGCGCCATTTTCCGGAAGCCTGAGCGTTCTAATTTTTTGGGATCTATGGTCCATTGACTACTTATTTTTTGCGTCTCGAGCTGACATTTTTAATGGTACCATTTTTGAGCAGATGCTACTTTTTGATCGCCTGTTATTGCATTTTGCGTAAAACTTGCGGCGACCAAAAAATGTAATTTTGGCGTTTGGTAAACGACGTACTGGGAAAAAAAATTCCAATCAGATTAATTGATTTGATATTTTGATAGCTCGGGCATTTTCTGAACGCGGCGATACCAAATATGTGTATATTTATTTATTTTTTAATCCTTTAATTTTCAATGGGGTGAAAGGAGGGTGATTTGAACTTTTAGGTTTTTTGTTTTTTGTTGTTTTTTTAAAAAACTTTTTTTTATTTTACTAGTCCCCCCTAGGGGGCTATAGCGATCAGAAATCCGATCGCTCTGCTCTATCTGCTGATCACAGCTATACAGCTGTAAACAGCAGATATGATCACTTCCTGATTCATTCGGCTTCGGGCTGAGTGAAAACGAAATTGACTCTTCATAGCTACAGGCGTCATCACATGACCCTGTGCTACCATGGCAACCACCGAAAGTCACGTGATCATGTACGTGACTTCCGGTGAAGGTGGCGGTAAGTGAAAATCATGGCCGCGCATATACATCTCACTGCCAGACTTTGGCAGCGAGATGTAAGGGGTTAAATGTTACAAGTGGAAGCGATTCCACTCATAACATGCAGGCACACATGTCACCTGTTGAAAACAGCTGATATGTGCGCCGATCGCCACAACCTGTCCACGGCAGGGGGCGGGGATTAACATAACACGCTCCATGACGGATAGAAACGTCAAGGGTCGTGAAGGGGTTAAAAACAATAGTCCAGTACCATCAATTGCCTCCTCCTCATAGGGAATTGCCCCCTCTCTAAAGGGCTTTCAAGCAGCAGGGAGTTATGGTCCACCAAACACATAGCTGTGGGCCTTTTTTTAATTTTTTTATTTAAAATCAAGATGTGTATTAGTGGGCTTGTGGCAGGCCTGAATAGCAGGGAAATACGGTTCACCAATCATATATCCTGTGATTCTAATCTTAATTGTTCTATGGTGAAAAAAAACATCTGATATATCACAAGGACTGTTATATCAAAAAGAGATATTGCTATAGGACATTAAGATATAGCAGAAGTTGCATCAGTATTCACATGAAGAATAAGATCCTAAACAAAATAAAGTTTCATGGCAATAACAGTCATATTGTGACAGTGATAAAATACATAGAAACACAGAGGCCTGGGAAAGGTCCCAACGCGCGTTTCACTGTGTTTTAATGAAGGAATACCAGAATGAGCGGGTCATCACTATTTAAATAATCGCTGATCCATCGCTAGAGTGGCCTGCATGGCTATGCTGGAGCTGATGTCACATCCCCCTGGGAGATGTGCATGAGGCATTTATAGTGAGAAGGCGGCATGCACTCCAAACGTGTAACACATAAGACGAGAAGAAATTGACAGCATGCACTCCACAGTGGAACGCAAAGGGGCAGGAAGTTGAAAACTAAGAGCAATATTAAGACAAGCACTCTAACAATGGAACATATGAAGTCCAAAGTGAAAGGACGCACTCCTAGTGGAATGTCGAAGACAAGATATTGAAGCCTGGGCCTATTTTATATTGCAAAAATAAATTAATTCCAAAGTAGAATATCAAGACCACAGTGAACCTTGTTTGCATGTGTAGTGTATGTGTAAGGAGGTGGCAGTGTTCCTGCCCCTGAAAACACCAATCACACTGTCATAATATGGTGTTCCTGCATAGAGTAATGTAAGAATGTAAATTACAACGTAAAAAGAAAAATGTTGCCATTTATTGGCCAGTTTAGATAGTGCTTGTAAAAACAGAGGTACAGGAAACGGTTAAGTTGTGGAAGTAGCGCACAGGGGAGGAGCCAGTTCCTGTTGGTAGAGGAGAGACTCAATCTTAGAGTTAATTAGAGCTACAGCCATAGAGAGCCAAACGGGCCCAGGTCTGTCCATTTCCACTATTCCCATGCTCTTCGTTATGCTAATGACTAGTGACGAGCAAGTGTATTCGTTACTATTCGTAGAATAGTACGGTACTCGGGCTATTTGTTATATTGTGAGTAATGGTGTATTTGCCCCGCTATATTCGGATGTCCTGCCCAGCCATTTTGACGCCTGATTTGCAGCCAAAAACACGCTGGGCTCCTTAACTAATCACAGTAATGTCGCAGCCATCTTGGTGGTTGGGTTACTATGATTGGCTGGCTGCTCAGCATCATAGGATCTATAAAAGACCTTCCACCACCATTTTGCGCACATTGCGTCCGAAGCCTGCATTGTATCAGCATAGGGAGGGAGCGATCAGCTGCTAGGGAGAGTGTAGGCCTCTTAATAACACAACAAGGCCTTTTCAGGGCTGCCTGCAGCAGAGGTCAGTGTAGCATTCAGAGGGACAGATTTCCCAGAAGGGAGAGTGTTTTAAAGCAATGTGAGTCACTATCTCCATAGTACTGTCCAGAAACCAGAATACCGCTGATAGCACTGAACAAAGTCACAGCAGGGAGGGATAGATTGTGGATTAGGTAGGGAATCCAGACCTGTTTCCACAATATTTAGATGTTCACAGCCTGACATCCATCCATGTCAGCCACATTCATAGGTTGCTAGTGACCTTTGCAAATACAAAGCAGGACTCTACCATTTTGTGATGCCTGATACACTAAACGCTCCATTCCTGCTTCTACAATATTTAGGGTTTCACAGCCTGATTTGTGCTGTCTGTCCACAGTAGGCTACATTCATACGTTGCTAATGGCTTTTACAAATAATTATAAAGCAGGACTCTAGCAATCAGTGCTGTTTGATACAGTAAAGCACCGTTCCTGTTTTCACAATAATTAGGGTTTTACAGCCTGACTTGTGCTGTCCGTCTACATCAGCCACATTCATATGTTGCTATTGGTTTTTGCAAATGCAAAGTAGGACATGGTAGCATTTTGTGCTGCCTGGTACAAAGTACTCACTTGTAATTTCTCCACAATATTTTTGGGGAAAATGTTTTTTTTTGGCTTGGGCTATCAACATCTGCATATATGTCAGTAAAACCCAAAATGACAAAAAAAGGCGTTTTTTTAAGGGACGTGGACGTGGATGTGGTGTTGTCAGTGGTGAGCGACAAAGCACTGAGTCTTTGTCGGGTCAGAAGAAGCTTGATGCATCCACTATGTCCTTTGCCAAATTTCCCGGTTTGGAACGTAAACGTGTGTGGAAGTCAGAAGAGCGGGAGAAGATTCTGTCTTGGATGGCAGATAAGGCCTCTTCGCATTTGTCAAGCAGCAACCAATATTTCATGACCACACAGTCTACTGTGGATCCACAGAAGGCTGGCCCATCCAATCCTCAACCTGGTCCTCCTTCATCAGTCACTGGAGATATAGGACCCCAATCTTGGCCACTCTGAGGATCTGTTTTGTACATACCCATTGGTTGGCTCTGGCCTCTTGCCATGTAGCATAGAAGAGGGACGTGAGGAGGTGGCATGCATGGATGCGCAAGTATTTGAGGACCTACAGCAAGAAGAAAGCCATTTTGAGGAACCTGATTAAGGCTATGACCGCACTTTGCGTCATCCTACTTGCAGTTTAGAACGCACGTTTTGGATTAATTGATTTAGCCAAAGTTGCCTTTTCCAGAAATTTTGCGCTAAAAACGCATGTGTATTTACCGCGTTTTTTATGCGTTTTCAGTGCTATTATCATGCGTTTTGAACTGCATAAATCCATATGCGTTTTTGAACTAAACACAGAGCCAAATAAAGTTTAGCCATTCAAAAACAAAGATGTCTGTCCTTTGAAAAAAAACCACAGATCTACTGATGTAATTTCCTCATAAGATGATAACATCAATGTCATTAACCCAAATTCAATCATGGCAAGTTGCATAATGTGTCCAAAAGCTTTTTTTTAATGATTGTACATGTATAATTACAGTGTTTATAGATTTTCCTAAAAAAAAATATATAATTTTTTCTCAAAAAACACAAGGGCAAATATAATGTTAATAATGCACAAAATATTTATACCATTTAACTATGAAATTAAAATGAACATATATTAATGATCAGAATAAAGCTGTTGAGTGAAATAACCCTGACTTTGGTCCTTTTGCCTCATATTAACATTTGGATTAGTAGCTAAATTTATTTGGGGTTGTTGGACATACTAATTTTGATTTGGTTTATTGTAATATTTTTGTTGGAAAGGGGGTATATATTGATTTTGAAAATAAGTATAGTGTGCTGGTCTTGATATATTTTGACTTTTTGTAGGTTGTTCTTGAATTTCTTTCTGTGGGGTTTTTTTTCCAGCAAATTTTAACTCTAAAAAAATTCAATGTTTCTACATCATATGGGAAAGGACCCTCCTCCTTATAGCAACTCATTAAGGCACAGATGGCAGTCATACATGTATTTTCTTTTTTGGAATCTGCACATTTTCTGAGACGACCAGCTAAACTCATAGCAAAGTGGTCACTTAGCAGTTTTCAGAATATCTAAAGTTTGATTTGTTAATGTGTCTCCGTCAAGATTATTAGATTTAGTATTTTATTTCTTGTTTTTTGGTTTATTGTAGGTAGGTCTCACAGAGGACTGATGAGCTACTGAAGAAGCACTGGTTTCTCCAGTAACTGATGCCTCACCACCCTCCTCAATTTCTAATAATTGTTGTAGGCTGGTGTGTCTTTCCTCTTCATTATCTTTAGCACTTTGAATTCTGTTTCTTGACCTTCTGCAGGTGGTTCTAATTGTGGAGGTATATTTCCTGAAATTCTTTAGGAAAAAAAAAGAAAAAAAAAAGAAAAAGAAGTTTAATAAAATAAGTAACATCATGGTTAGTGCTCTGAGAATTATTAAGCCAACAAGTTATTATAAAATACAATTACACAGTTAATATGTTTAAATGTAATAAATATTCATAAACTTACTGACGTAATTGACAACTCGTACAAAAAAAACCCTCAGATCCTCATAATAAATAAAATTTTGTCTTTTAGGTGAGGAGCCACTTTTGGAACCCTCCGATCTAATTTTATTAAACCGATCTTTCACTGACCGCCATCGCTTTCTCACATCTTGCTCTTTAATAGTAGAAGTGTACAATTTAATTTTTGTTTGATTATACAAATATATATATATATATATATATATATATATATATAAATAAAAAAAAATTACCAATTTTATGTTGCAAAGCCTGATCAGCCTCATGCCATTGAGGAAATAATTCACGCTTCAATTTCTGCATATAATCTGCCGACGTTGGGTCCGACAAACATGGCATAGTTTCCACCTATTAGAGCATGATACATTAAATTAATGTAATGTATTTTACGTTTTCCGACAAATATATATCAATTTATTTTAAAAATTAAAACATAAAATAAAATTATATATATATATAATATTAAATTTAGAAATGAAAGATAAAATATCTTATTTTAGATTTTAAAATAATTATAAGAAATTTTCCATTGACAACAAACAATAATATACCAATTAATTTTAATTATATTTTGTAGATTTTTAAATGTAAAAATTTAATAAACAAAAATAAACTTAAACAATTGTGAATAATATATTAAAATTATATGATCATTTTATAAAGTATATTATATATATTTTAAAGGTAGCCGAATCATTTAATATTATACATTTATTATGTATTTACCAAAGTTAGTTTTCAAAAAAATTGTAATATATTAGTTTAGAATTAAACAAAATGTTAACACTTACCATACTTATCAAGTTTGAGACATCAATTTTCAGTCGCTTATACCAAGCCATTGACCAAAGCTTAGTTTTTCCAAAATTTTACTCGTTTTTGCTAAGATTCTTGATGCAAAACAGTGCTTGGACTTGTCTTTTATTTCTAAACGGATGTGATGTAGATGATGACGTTTGTGATTTCAGAACCAGCCTCCAAAACCTGCGTTTTTGACCTTCAAACCGCAGATAATAAGCAGGTAAAAAGCACTTGAAATGCATATTTTGCAAAACAACATGCGATTTGCAATTTCTCATAGGATCTAATGTTATCAAAACGCTGCAGAAATGGCAAAAACAATTGACATGCTGCTTCTTTGAACGCATGTTTTTTGCCACAAATTATGCAAATTAAATGCAGCGTTTTGAAACGCAAAGTGCAGTCAGGAAATCTTAATTTTCCATAGACTATCATGGAAAATCAAAACACATGCTTTTTGGCATGAAAACGCTGCTGCTCAAAACGCCGCTGAAACGCAGGTGAAAACACAAAGTGCGGTCATACCCTTACTTTATCCAGAGGTGGAGGCTGATGATGATGAGACACAGTTGCCATCAGGTCAGCCTACAATCTCAAGTGGGAAAGAGGAAAAAATGGAAGACGAGGTGGTCTATAATGAGTCCACTGATCCAACCTGGAACGTTGACATGCATAGCCAGCACAGCAACACAGAAGAAGATGGATATGTAGCACCAACACAGGCACCAAGGGGTAGTGGTTTGACCAGAGAAAGAACTAGGTCAACTGTTCCCATGAGCACCCCCACTGTGGCCCAAGTCAGGGCAAGGGGGCTGCTGTGTGGAATTTTTTTCTGAAAGTTCTTCAGAGAAAAACATTGTAATCTGTAGCATCTGCCATACCAGTTTGAGCAGAGGCCAGGGCAAAGGCAACCTGAGCACCACCTGTATGCGGAACCACATAGCAGCCAAGCACCCCAGTAGGTGTGCCGAACACCAGGGCACCAAATTTGTGTCGGCGAGTCAAATCACTGCCATGTTACCTGTGCTACGTCCTTCACAATCTGCTGCCCAGGAAGCAGGCGTTCATACATCCTGCCCACAAGGTGCAATTGCACAGACTCAGCAAACATCAACCACATCCACTTACTTTTCCCAGGGAAGTGTTCAGTTGTCTATGCCTGAGATCTTGGAAAGGAAGTGTAAATACCCAGCCATGCACGACCACTGGCACAAAACCGAAACTCGCACATTGCCAAATTGCTAGCCGTGGAGATGTTGCTGTTTAGGCTTGTGAGTACAAAGGGAAAAGAGAAGGAGCGCTGTGAAGAACCTTACTAACCAGGATTAAAATTAAAGTGTAGCTGAACCGCTCACCTGGAGGGGTTGTACACCCTTGCACAACACCGGTTAGAGCATGAAAATGGAATCTGGACACTAACCCAGACACCGCTGTGGACTCCTCCATCTGTGTCACTGTGGGCGTGATCGTCAGGTGGTCATGTGACCGATCACATGGGATCGCGTCACCGCAGGCCCTAGAGGTGGAAAGCAAAGCTGTTCCTGATGTTAATCCCACAAGGGGAAAGTTGGATACAAGCTAAGAAAACAAACGGTCTGGTGGAGCGCTAAGGAGGAGAAAGATCTTCGGTCTTTAAAATCTTTATTTGTATATAAAAACACAACGGCTTTCAATAGGCAAGCTATCTTCATCAGGTGGATAATAACTGTAACGTGGACATGATAGTGTTCCCAGTCGCCACTATTTTGCCCATTGTGCTGTCCCCGCATTACACAAGCACGCGTTAAACAATCTCAAGCATGCTCTGACCAACACCGTAACCAGGAAGGTCCACCTAACAATAGACACGTGGACAAGTTGTTGTGAACAGTGACGATACATATCTGTCATGGCACACTGGGTGAATCTGGTGGAGGATGGGACAAACTCGCAAACTTTAACATCACGCATCCTACCCACGCCAAGAATAGCTGGCCCAACTTCTACCCTCCCCATCACTTGCAAGCTGGGAGCTGTGCAGCAGCGCAGCAGCAAAGCGGCAACATGCTTTGCTAAAGCTGATCTGTTTAGGTCAGAAACCACAGACTGCAGCTGAGGTGTAGCAAGGTGTAAAAGAGCAGACCGTTCAGTGGCTCTTCCTGTTGCACCTCCAACCCGGCCTGGTCGTTTGCGACAATGGGCGTATCCTGGTGGTGGCTTTAAAGGTCGGCAAGCTGGTACACGTGCCATGCATGGCTCACATGCTGAACCTAGTTGTTCAGAAAGTTTTGAAAACATACCCTGACTTGCCTTACCTACTTGAGAAGGTGCGCCTGTGCCGCCCCTGCAGCGGTCGAACTGCTCGGATCCAAAGGTGTTGCTGCTGTGGCTCGAGGGTCACTTGACCCAGGGGCTTGTGGCCACTCTCAAATGGAAAGGGGGCTATTTACAGGGGAGAGAGAGTTTGTGACGCCACCCGTGGTTCACGGTAAATGTGGAATACAGCCGCTGCCGATGGGAGTACCCGGGGAAGATGGAGTGGGGACATGCGAGATGACGTTTCCCTCCACGGGTAGGGGAGGTCCTGGGATGCTAGTGCAGGGGGAGCGCAGGGCCAGTGGAAAGCAGGGGAGGACCATGTACTCACTCAAGCAGCATTGGTGATGAAAAGCAGACGCTGACAACAAGGTAAACCAAACTAACAAAAGTTACTCACAGCACCTTTTAGTTGTGGATATGTTGCTATTAGTAACAGGAGGTGCACGCCCTGTCCAAAGGATCCACTTGGAACTTGCAGCAACAACAGAAAAAAGAAAGGACAGCTCCTCCAATATGATAATCAAAATTCTTTTTCTTTAATCCATTTGTAACGTTTCAACCTGCCGGTCTTTTTCAAGCATACAAAAAAACAATACAGGCTCCATATAAATAGGTAGATGGTCAAAGCTGTTACCAATCACATTACAGACCTCTCCCACAAGAGACAGCCTCCAATTGCAAACAATGGTATACTAATGTCGCTGGTGGCGGGGCGCTGCGTTCGCTAACGCTCGGGTCCGGCGCTGCTGCTGCTCGGTGGCTCGAGCGGTGGGCTGGATCCAGGGACTCGAGCGGCGCTCCTCGCCCGTGAGTGAAAAGGGGGTGGTTTGTTTGGGGATTTAGTCTGTGATGCCACCCACGGGTTGTGGTGAAGATGGGCACCACCGCTGCTGGTGACGGGGATCCCGGGAGCGATGGTAGGGAGCAGCTGGGATGTTCTCCCCCTCTGTGTAGGGGTTGGTGGTCCCGGGGCCCGGTGGTGTGACGGGGAGGCAGGGTTGGTGAGGTGCAGGGTTGCAGGGACAGCGTGGCGCGGTGCCGGATGGCACTAGTGTACTCACTCAGCAACAGATGCACAAAGTCTCCAGTAAACCAAACGGCTGGATGGACGGGTCCCGCAGCCGGCTGCAGTGTCTCTCCCCGGACAGGTGATGGTGGCTGTCTTTCCCTGCACCTTTGTGTACTGTGTTGACTCCGATGGCTTCCCAACGGTAGTCCGCTCCCCGGCGTATAGGTGCCGGAGGAGCCCGTTTGCCCGCAGGTGCTGGCCCTTGGATCTCTAGCCTGTGGCGGTGGCTGTATATCCTCACGGTGCGGACGGTTGCCTTCTGTCGGGACTTGGGTAGTTAGGAAACCCCTGAGGTTCCTGTCACACTCAGATTTGACTATTGTCGGCGGCTCCAAGCCTGGTCGGGGTCCGATGGCCCTGCCTGTGTGCTTAACTTCACTCCGCTCCCCGGTTCGGTACCGGTGGGCCACCGCCCAACCCCGGTCCTATGGTTCCGCAGAGATCCGTCACTCCTGCAGACGGCCACCACCGTCTGCCAACCTTGCTGTCAGTGCCTGGGCTCCTACCCAGACACTCGCAGTTCGTGACCTCTCACTTTCACCTCCTAAACTGATCTACTGCTTTTCCCCCCTCCAGGCCTGTGAACTCCTCGGTGGGTGGGGCCAACCGCCTGGCTCCGCCCCACCTGATGGGGACATCAGACCCTGGAGGGAGGCAACAAGGGTTTTTGTCTGACTAATGTAACTGTCTGGGGTTTGGGGGGGGGGGGGTGTTTTGTCTGTGGCTACCTGGCTAGTCCAGGGCGCCACACTAACACTAATAGAAAAACCTTGTGTCTGGATGCAAGTTAAAAAAACATCATAAAAAAGTTACAGCCCTAATGAAAATACAGATATATAGCCGCAGACGCTGGCCATTTGAGTCTCTATGCCTTGGCGGTGGCTTTACCCTGTATGGTTGGGCTGTTGTCTTCTAACGGGTCTTGTGTGGGATAGGTCCTTTAGTCCAGTCCTCAGTCAGTTGATTTGACTCGGCCCTGTCGGTTCGGGGTTTTGTACTGGGTCTGAGTACCCCTCCTGGTGCTCCGGTTTCCAATTGGTTCCCCGGTTCGGTACCGGCGGGCCACCGCCCGACCCCGGTCCCTACGGTTCCACCGTCTGTAATCCCAGCTCCTGCAGGCGACCACCACCGTCTGCCTCCTTGCCAGAGGTGACTAGGCTCCGACCCAGCCACTTGAGTAGACTGTTGGCAGGCTTGGTCACAGGTCTGCCCTTGAACTCAACCTCTCTTCTTCACTGTCAAGACTACTCTCTACTCTGCACTAGAACTTCTGTGTCTTTTCCCGCCTCCAGGCCTGTGAACTCCTCCGTGGGCGGAGCCAACCGCCTGGCTCCGCCCCCCTGGTGTGGACATCAAACCTGGAGGGTGGTGACAAGGGTTTTAAGTTTGGCTGCTCTCACCTTTTCAGGGAGGGGGTGTGTGTGCATGGGACTACCTGGGACAACCTGACTAATCCAGGGCGTCACATTAATATGACATATAAATGTAATGAAGCCACTAAACATACATAAACAACTCAGGTGCTGTAACCTATAGCAACCACATAAACACATGCCAGTTATACACATTGAATTCAATTCTCTGATACATAAACACTCATAAAATCAGGTGTCATAAGGGGAATAAAAGGCAACACCAGTAATTATCAGTCTTGTCCTGACCCCATGGTGATAATAAGTCTCTGTAGGAAAGTTCAAGGGATAATAAATCACACATCCCCATATTTAAATGCAAGTCCGCATTAAATGTCCACAGATGCACGCGACTATGAATCCACAGTCCATACTAACAAAAGTTACAGCACCTTTTAGTTGTGCATATGTTGCTATTAGTAACAGGAGGTGCACGCCCGGTCCAAGGGATCCACTTGGAACTTGCAGCAACAACAAAAAAAAGGAAGGACAGCTCCTCCAATATCATTCATAACCAAAATTCTTTTTCTTTAATCCATTTGCAATATTTGAACCTTCCGGTCTTTTTCAAGCATACAAAAAAAAAAAAAGAAAAAAAAAAAAAAAAAGACCGGAAGGTTGAAAGGTACTCAATATATAATACTGTACCACATAGTCCATGTATAAGGTGTCCTTCATTTTGTATTATGCAGCCCCCCCAGACCTCCATATATAATAATGCAGCCAGCCTCTCCAGGCCTCCATGTATAATAATGCAGCCAGCCTCCTCAGGCCTCCATGTATAATGTAGCAGCCAGCTTCTCCAGGCCTCCATGTATAACAATGCACCCAGCCTCCTCAGGCCTCCATGTATAATGCAGTATCTCCAGGCCTCCATGTATAAAGCAGCCTCTCCAGGCCTCCATGTATAAAGCAGCCTCTCCAGGCCTCCATGTATAAAGCAGCCTCTCGAGGCCTCCATGTATAATAATGCAGCCTCCCCAGACCTCCATGTATAAAACAGCCTCTCCAGGCCTCCATGTATAAAGCAGCCTCTCCAGGCCTCCATGTATAATAATGCAGCCTCTCCAGACCTCCATGAATAAAGCAACCTCCTCAGACCTCCATGTATAAAGCAGCCTCTCCAGGCCTCCATATATAATGCAGCCTCCTCAGACCTCCATGTATAAAGCAGCCTCTCCAGGCCTCCATGTATAAAGCAGCCTCTCCAGACCTCCATATATCATGCAGCCTCCTCAGACCTCCATGTATAAAGTAGCCTCTCCAGGCCTCCATGTATAATAATGCAGCTTCCCCAGACCTTCATATATAATGCAGCCTCCTCAGACCTCCATGTATAAAGCAGCCTCTCCAGGCTTCCATGTATAATAATGCAGCTTCCCCAGAACTGCCTTCCCAAGCCTCTGGCCACAGTTTACTCACTTATATTAAAAAAACAACAAAACAACAAGTACTCACCTTCTTTCTTCCTTCCACCGCTGGTGTCCTCCCCGCTGCTCATTCTCCCGGTACTGCGGTCGGCGTCCTCCCGTCCTGCACTCTGTGCACTCAGCAGACCAGTCGCTCGGGAGTGATGTCACCGCACAGGGGGAGAATGGTGATCCATAGCGCGGCACTGGCCGCAATATGCTTCACCATTACTGTGCGCGGTGACGGGGGAGACGCTGCAGCCGCTGACACCAGGCAGGGGGGCCCGGTGTCGGCGGCGGCAGCGGGTCAAATAGCGGCCGCGTGGTCTGTGACAGATCAGCGCAGCTCGTCTCACACCTACAGGAGCTGGCTGCTGATCTGCCTGGCGGCCACCGGGCCCCTAACCTCCCGGGCCCGGTCGCAATTGCGACCGCTGCAACCGCGGTAGTTACGCCACTATCCTCATTATATGTACTTAGCCTGTCATGACGGCACATTTGTTTCCTTATTGAAGGTGGATTGGGTCCGTGGGTTATACACTCAGCCTCTTATGGCGAGGTTATAGCAACGACGCCGGCGCAGTTTTTTCCAGTCAGTGAACTGTTTTGTTTATATCGCTGCTGGATTTGCGGCAGCTGCGCAGTCAAGAAAGGCAGGGACAGGCCATTACTTGGAAGGCGCGTTCCTATCCTATAGTACCTATGGAGGATAAACACGTGATGTGAGGATCTGCGGGATATTCACCGACAAAATCAAGACACTGACGCACATGCACAGTTTGGTGCGTTAAGATTGGCGGTAACGGACATGTGATAGATCATATTGATGGAAAGATCTAAAATTTATAATAAATAATGTACATGTGATTATAGGTTATATATCTGTATTTTCATTAGGGCTGTAACCTTTTTAGGCTATGTGCACACACTGCGTTTTTTTGACGCTGCATTTTTGTGCGTTTTTTAGCGCTAAAAACGCACAGAAACACAGAGTCTTTAAAAACGCATGAAAAAACGCATGCGTTTTTACTGCGTTTGTGCGTTTTGCTGCATTTTTTCTCACTGCGTTTTTCTTATCAGTGAACATTGCCATTAAAGATTGTTGGAAAAAAAAAAAATGGTCTGATGTCTTTCCTACTTCCATATGTTCTTCATTCTCCACTAGTGTATGCAGGAGAGCAGACAGCTGCAGAACTACAAGGCTCAGCATGCTCCATCCAGGACTGTATGCTGGAGGGAGAGTCAGGGGGAGCAGACCTACAAGGCTCAGCATACTCCATCCACTAGTGTATGCAGGAGAGCAGGCAGCAGCTGCAGAACTACAAGGCTCAGCATCCTCCATCCAATAGTGTATGCAGGAGACCAGACAGCAGCTGTCGAACTACAAGGCTCAGCATCCTCCTTCCAGGACTGTATGCAGGATTTCTTTGCCCCCCCCAAACAAAACAAATGACATGGGCTTCGCCATATTTTTGTATGCTAGCCGGGTACAGCAGGCAGGAACGGGCTGCCCCCAACCGCCTATTTGTACCCGACTGGGAACCAAAAATATAGGGAAGCCCTTTTTTTTTTTTAATTATTTCATGAATTTCATGAAATAATTAAAAAAAAAAAAAAAAAAATACGCGAGCTTCGCCTAATTTATGTGTCCAGCCGGGTACAACTAGGCAGCTGGGGATTGGAATCCACAGTGCAGGGTGCCCATGCTTTCTGGGCACCCCCGCTGTGAATTGCAGTCCGCAGCCACCCCAGAAAATGGCGCTTTCATAGAAGCGCCATCTTCTGGCGCTGTATCCAACTCTTCCAGCTGCCCTGGTGACGGTGGCTCGCTGGGTAATAATGGGGTTAGGGCTATCTTTATATTATCAGCTGGCCCTAAGCCCGAAATTCATGGTGTCACGCCAATATTAGACATGGCCACCATGAATTTCTAGTAAACATAAAAAAAAAAAACACAACACACAGAAAAATATTTTTATTAGAAATAAAACACAACAGAATTAGTGACTCCATGTTTATTGAAATAAAGAGCCCCCCTCCGCAGTAATCCTGGGTAAGGGTCCCGCGCCATCCAATCCGGATCCAATATCATCTGATCGGTTTGCTGGAAGGCATACTGATCAGATGATGTGTCAGGTTCCAGGATGTGAATCACATCACACATTAGCTGATTGTATAAACAGCTTTTATACAATCAGCTGGTGCATCGGTGCAAAAAAAAAAAAAATACTCACTTATGTGCTGATTACCGGCAGCTCCTGGGAGCAGAGTCTGATCCTGTCCGATCGCTGCAGGAGCTGCCGGTAATCAGGGATGAAGTCTCCTGACGGCATCCGCTGACAGGTTAAGCCGGCCGGGCGCTGGCGTCACCCCGAGACTTACAATCAGCTGATGCGTCAGGTGACTGCATCAGGTGATCCATCGCCAGGTCCTGCAAGCATCGTACGTACGCGGGGAGACTGCACACAGCCGGGAGTCTGCAGACAGGTGAGTATGACTTTTTTTTCTACTGTTCACTTTTGATTTCGCAGCTGCCTCCACCTCCCGCCCAGCCATGGTGCCGCACGGCAGCATACATGCACAGGACTGGAGGTGGAAGCGGCGGTGACGGTACCGGGAGGATTCACGTTTCTGTATTTACTGACAGAAGGAATCCTCTTCCTTTACATGTCACTTTACTACCCACCTCCTGCGTTCATAGCTGCGTTTTTGGTCTTAGAAACGCACCAAAACGCAGCTATAATAACAATTTTCGTTTCTCATTGCGTCTTTCAACATCCCATTGCACTCAATGGATGAAAAACGCGGTGAAAAACGTGGGAATAATTGCCATGCTGCGTTTTTGTGGTCACCACAAAAACGCAGCTGAAAAAAAACGCTGTGTGCAGACAGCAAAAATGAACACTCATAGACTTTGCTGGGGGAAGCAAAGTCATGCAGTTTTCTGGGCAAAAACGCACCCGAAAAACGCGCAAAAACGCCACGATAAACGCACAGTGTGAACTTACCCTTAGTATACTATTGTTTGCAATTGGAGGCTGTCTCTTGTGGGGGAGATCTTTATTGTGATTGGTAACAGCTTTGACCATCTACCTATTTATATGGAGCCTGTATTGTTTTTTTGTATGCTTGAAAAAGATAGGATAGAGCGAGAAGCACGGCCGCTCCTGCCACGTGCATGTCATTAGGTGTTAGGTCCGTGGTGTATGGGACCTGAATAGGATTTACCGCATACATGACTCTCTGATGAGTCTATGTTTATTGCATGTTCTGGATATAATGGACTCATTATTTAATGAGACCTGAAATGGATTTGCCGTATTGATAAGCTCCCTTGAAGAGTTTGTTTTTCGAACAAAACGCGTTGGGAGGCATACCTGCTTACATATGGGGTTCCGCCATGAGAATGCCTGAACCCATTTGAATCCAATATTCGGTATTTTGAAAATTTGGTGAGATAAATCCATTTTTTCATTGATAGTGGACTTTTTGATGAAACTGGCACCTAGCAATTGGTGAGATAAGTCCCAATCATTAGCGGTACTAGCTCAATTATTGGTTTGCAAATAACCCTCGGATAGAGAGAGGCGGCCAAACCTTATGTGTATTGTTTGTCTTATTTTATTGGTAAGGATTAATTTTAATGAATTTAGTAAAACTTATATTTTAATGATTCTATTGTGCATTTGGAGAAATTGTTGCTGTCCAAAAATATGCTTGAAAAAGACCGGAGGGTTGAAACGTTGCAAATGGATTAAAGAAAAAGAATTTTGCTTAACAAGGTAAACCAAGTCTCTGGGTGCCGCTGCCCTCTTAGGGAGCCTAGCCGGGTATCCGTCCCCTATAGTACTGCTGGGTGGTCCGGAGCCTGCCTTCCTTGCACAAATTAGAAGTGTTCTGGTGGCCTGTCGACGTAAAGCTGTCGAAGCCCCGCTCCCTACTTGTTGGTAGTGGAGCTGTGCTCTCAAGTGCTCACGTTTGGGATTTCTGTAGGCTGCGTGTGTTGGAAAGCCCTATCCCCCTCATTGCACTAGTGCCCCTGATCTCTGAGCTTCGTAGGGACAGTCCATAAAGTGACTATCCTCCGCAGGTTAATTGCCGGGTTGCTTGAAGCTACTCCCCCACCTAGGGTCCAGTACCCCGCCGTACTTTTGGTCCTGGACCGGTGATTAGACTTGAGCTAATGACAGTCCTTCAAGATCAGGTTTAGGCACCCAGCCTCAATCCCCCTGCGACCGGGTCTCCGACTCCTCCAGGCTCAGACCACCGTCTGCGACCCAACCTCTAACACCCAGGGAGCCACATGCTCCTCACTGCTCGAGGGCTACCACTGTTCTGATCTACTTCCCTCCCACCAGTCTGCCTGACCCCTAGGTGGGCGGCCCTATTCCAGCTCAGCAGCCCACTGGTGTGTCTGACAGGGTGTGGTGTTAGGTGTGGTTGGAATTTGGATGCGGATGGAGGCAGTACCATAGGTTGGGAACCCAGAACCATGGGGGGGGGTTGAGTCCTGCACTAAGAGGTAAAGAGCGTGCAGTACCCTGTGACGCCCTGACTAGTCCAGGGGTGTCACGCCATATTAGTGCCCATTTCCGCTATTCCTCTACCGCTTTTGCTGGTCTTACAGCGCTGCAAAAGTGCTTTAATTTGCCAAGTCACTGACTTATGTGCGACCTGCCCAGGCGGTGGAACTCAACATTCTATATGTTGGCAATTGATTACTGAGCAGCAGAAGGTAGTAGCTGAATACCAGCTCCAACATGCATATCAGACTAAGGCGGGCTTTGCACGTTGCGACATCGCAAGCCGATGCTGCGATGTCGCACGCGATAATCCCCGCCCCGTCGCAGGTACGATATCTTGTGATAGCTGGCGTAGCGAAAATTATCGCTACGCCAGCTTCACATGCACTCACCTGCCCTGCGACCGTCGCTCTGGCCGGCGACCCGCCTCCTTCCTAAGGGGGCGTGTCGTGCGGCGTCATAGCGACGTCACACAGCAGGTGGCCAATAGCGGCGGAGGGGTGGAGAGGAGCAGGATGTAAACATCCCGCCCACCTCCTTCCTTCCGTAGAGCCGCCGGCGGCAGGTAGATGTTCCTCGCTCCTGCGGCTTCATACACAGCGATGTGTGCTGCCGCAGGAACGAGGAACAGCATCGTAAATGTCGCGGCAGCGTAATTATGAAAATGTCGGAGCCTGCACCGATGATACGATAACGACGCTTTTGCGCTCGTTAATCGTATCATCTAGAATTTACACACAACGATGTCGAAAGTGACGCCGGATGTGCGTCACTTTCGATTTGACCCCAACAACATCGCATGTGCGATGTTGCAACGTGCAAAGCCGCCCTAAGAGTCAGCCACCACACATAAAAACTGTTGACAGGGTGTGGATCGCTGACATTTGTGAGGTTATTCAGAACTTTGAGTACTGCACCAAGCTCATGAGCGGTGATCAGGCTGTTATCAGTTTAACCATCCTGTGTCTATTGAAACAATCACTGCATAATCTCAAAGAGGAAGCTTTGAGTGCCCAGCATGTGGCTATGGAGTCAGATTTCCCCATGGGTGATACTACCGAGCCCAGGCAATATTCTGAGGCAACATTGGGTGATGATAAAGAGCATGAGGAGGAAAAAGACTTTTTTTCAGCGCTACCCAGGGGACTCCCAATTCTTAAAGGCGTATCTAGGGGGGCTGGCGGGGCATCTGCCCGGGCACTGCTGTCAGGGGGGGCGCTGTCTGGTGGCCTAATGCAGAGCTCTGAGGGTTTCCCTGGCAGCTGCGTTTGCCGCCCTCTGTGGTGGGAGCCGGATATTATCTGCAGGGGCTGTCTGGCCTTGGAGGCAGTGAGGCAAATACCCCACCCCCTACCCCGGGCTGGTCCCACAGCAGCAGTTTCAGGCTGCCCAGCTGTCTGCTACCAACACTGTACTTTCCATGTATGTGTACAAGTGCAGGCAGGCCTAGAACTTCAGACACAGTCACACTTAGTGCTGTGTGGGCATCTGCTGAACTGTCTCCACAGCGCGCTGGCCGGGCTGCTTCCTCATCTATGTTGAAGTCTGAGAGAAGTGAAGAGGTTGTGTGACGCCCTGGACCCCAGGGGTCACAGGTCACAACACTCACCACATACACCCCCACACTAGAAAGGTACCACCAGTCAACCACAAAGACCTGATTGCCTCCCTCAGTGTTAGACAGGCACACCAGGTGGGTGGAGTCAGGCGGAAAGACACGCTCCCCGAGGAGTCTGCTGGCCTGAGGCAGGAAGACAGTGAGTTCAGTCAGAGAGTTGAGTTCAGACAGTCAGTGCAAACAGACGGTCCAAACAGTCAGGCAGGCAGACAGCAGTGGCCGCCTGCAGGAGACGGGAACATGACTAGCGGAACCGTAAGGGCCCGGACAGGGTAGTGGCCCGCCGGAACCGAACCGGGGAGCTAACTGGATACCGGAGGAGCACCAGGAAGGGTACTCAGACCCCGAACTAGGCTATATGCCACTGTGGCACCCTGAACTAGCCAGGTCATCACAGGGACTACAACACAACACCCCCCCACCCCGAGATAGGCACATCAGCCAGACACAAATCCTTGTTGCCTCCCTCCAGGGGCTGATGTCCACACCAGGTGGGGTGGAGCCAGGCGGTTGGCCCCACCCACTGAGGAGTTCACAGTCCTGGAGGCGGGAAAAGGAAGGCAGATCAGTTAGGGAAGTGGCAAGACAGGAGCAATCTGACAGTGTCCGGGTACCAAGAGCAAGGTTGGCAGACGGTGGTGACCATCTGCAGGAGAGGCAGATCGACGCGGAACCGTAGGACCGGGGTCGGGCGGTGGCCCGCCGGTACCGAACCGGGGAGCGAAGTGAAGCCAGCACAAACCAGCAGGGCCTGCGGACCCCGACCAGGCATGGAGTCGCCGTTACACAGGTCAAATCCGTTAGTGACCGGAACCCCAGGGGTTTCCTAGCAGCCAAGACCCGATTGAAGGCAACCGTCCAAACAGCAAAAAGGGAAATACAGCTACTGCCACAGGTAGAGTTCCCAGGGCCAGAGCCTGCGGGCAAAAGGGCTCCTCCAGCACATATCCACGCTGGGGAGCGGGTTACTGGTGGGAAGCCATCGGGACCGAACACACACAAAGGTGCAGGGAAAGGCAGCCACCACCAACCGTCCGGGAGAAGCCACAGCAGCCGGCTGCGGGACCCGTCCATCCAGCCGTTTGTTTTACCAGAGACTTTGCATCCATTTGTGGCTGAGTGAGTACTACCGTGCCGACCGGCACCGCGCTGCGCAGTCCAAGCGACCCTGCACCTTGCCGACCCTGCCTCCCCGTCACCTCACCGGGCACCGGGACCACCGACCCCCTACCCACGGAGGGGAGAGAAACATCCCAGCTGCTCCCTGCCATCGCTCCTGGGATCCCCGTCAATAGCAGCGGTGGTGCCCCAACCTCACCACAAACAGTGGGTGGCGTCACGGACCAAATCTCCAAACCAAACTACCCCTTTCACTCACGGGCGAGGAGCGCCGCTCGAGTCCCCGGATCTGGCCCACCGCTCGAGCCACCGAGCAGCAGCAGCAGCAGCGCGCGGACCCGAGCGTGGTGAGTGCAGCGCCCTCCCCGCCCGCGACAACTTGGCGTCACGAACAGGATCTTACTGTTCTACCGACTGGTAGAAGTGCGCCTTGTGTCCCGCCGGCGGTGTCCGGCTGAAAAATTTCAGAATCCGCCATCTTGGGCGCGAAGATTTTCCTTCTCGAGTAGTGGAGGCGCGAAAGCCGAAGCCCCGCCTCTGAAGAGGAGGTGCTGAGAAAAGACCAAGGGGGGCGGAAACAAGATGTCTGCACCCGATGAGGCCGCTGGAGGAGCGGCAGTCGCAGCGGCGCCCGCGAATGAGAATGGGCCAGGCCGTGCTCCGGCCGCATGAGCAGGGGAGGCCGCAGCCCCCGCCATTGCTCAGGTGATGCCGTTCTCCTTGCCCTATGTGCCCGGAGCTACCTGGCTGCCGCAGTACGATGGGAAACCTGACGCTTTACAGGTCTTCTGGAAGAAGCTTAACCTGGTCCTAGAACTGTACCCCCTGACCGATAAGCAACGTGCAGCGGTAGTGCTAGGGCAGCTGACCGGCGCGGCTGAGCAGGAGACGGAGACCTGGACCGAGGGGGACCGGTCCTCCGTGGCCACCATCTTTGAAAAGCTCCAGATTGCCTTCGAGACCCGCACCGAAGCCGAGCTACGGATGCAGTTTTACCAATGCCGACAGCGGCCTGCAGATAGCATTAGAGACTATGCCTTACGCCTGCAAACTTCCCTCCGCACACTGAAGCGGGTGGATGCCATTAATGATGCGGACAGCAACAAAATGTTAGTCAAGCAATTCGTGCAGGGGATGGGAGCCCCAGAGGACCGCAAGCAGCTCCGGCTGTGGGCCCTGGAACACCCTAACGTGGACTTTGCCGTGCTGAAAGAACGGGCCATCAAAGCTCTGCAACCCCCAGCATCCGACAACCCGAAAGCGGCCCCGTGGCCAGCTGAGACGGCTCCCATCGTGGTGGCCCCTTCTCTCCCAGCTCCCTCGGCGCCTGTAGCCCCTGGCGGAATGATGGAGGAGCTGGCTGCCCAGGTCCGTCGCATGGATGGAGACCTCGCCAAGATCCTCGCCGCACTCCAGCCTCCGACGAGACCCAAGCCCCCAGGGAGGATACAGCTCGCCGACAGCCCAGAGGACGTCCCCTGGATGCAGCAGAGGGCCAATGACTCACGGTATGGACCTCCACTTTGTTACAGGTGCAGCAAGCCCGGCCACTACTCCCGACGGTGTCCGTTAAACGAGCAACCCCTGGGGCCACGGTCCAATCCTCAGGAGTAGAAACCAGTGGCCCCCCAGACTGGCGGGACCGGTACATCGGAGCCTGGCCCATCATCCCTCTGGCAGTATACTGCGTCCCGCTGATGGCCCTCCTGGACATTGGATCCCAGGTAACCACGATACCATACACACTGTATCAGCGGTATTGGGGGGGGGGAGGATGATGAACTTGCCCCTCCAGACAGTAGCATGACACTGATCGCAGCTGATGGACTCCTATTGACCCAAGTGGGATACAAACAAGTTGCCATGACCGTGGGACGGGCTGAACTGCAACACCAGGGAATGATTGTGATAATGAATGAACCCAGTGATCATAACCCGAAGGTAGTGCTAGGGACTAATGTGATGGAACACTGCATGAGTGAGGTGCTGACCCTACTGCGGCAGCTGGCCGGCACCGCGGTGGGAAGCCGACAGAGGGCGGTACAGCGTGAGATGCGGGCATTGATGTATCGGCAGCAAGTGAACACAACAGGAGGGGAGATTGGGGGAGTGAGAGTGATGGATGCTGACCCTTTGATTGTGCCTCCCCGGAGTGAGATGATGATTTGGTGCAGGGCAGCGGTAGATCCCCAGGGGCGGGATTACCCAGCCATGGTAGAGCCCATGCCCTCCGAACACTGGCCCACAGTAATGGCCGCCCGAGGGGTGGTAGACGTCAAGAAAGGGAGAGTGCCCGTAAGGGTGTTAAACTGCGGGGAGGAGGAGGTTAGGCTTCCCCGATACGCTACCCTCGCCAAGCTGCTTACTCTAGACCCTCACACCATCCAGGAGGCCGTTCCCCCGACCTCACCGCCTCCTGCCAGTCACCACCCATCCCAGGAGCGGTTAGATGAGTGGTGCCAAGAGTTACATGTAGGCACTGATGACACCCCCACACATCACAAAGAAGGGGTATACAGGGTGGTACAGGAGTACGAGCAGGTGTTTAGCAAACATTCCCTAGATTTTGGGCGGATTAAAGGGGTCCAACACCACATCCCCACCGGTGAACATACCCCCATTAAAGAGAGATACAGACCTATTCCCCCTGCACACTACCAATGCGCCAAAGACATGTTAAGGAACATGAAGGAGGCGGGGGTTATTAGGTATAGCTGCAGTCCCTGGGCCGCCCCACTGGTGCTGGTAAAGAAGAAGGATTGCACCATGAGGATGTGTGTGGACTACTGGAAGATTAACCAGATAACGCATAAGGATGCCTATCCTCTGCTCCGTATTGAAGAGTCCCTGGCCGCGCTAAGAACCGCTAACTACTTCTCTACCCTTGACCTCACCAGTGGGTACTGGCAGGTGGCCATGGCGCCTGAAGACCGTGAGAAGACCGCCTTCACTACCCCCATGGGACTCTGAGTTCAACAGCATGCCGTTCGGGCTGTGCAACACCCCTGGAACCTTTCAACGGCTGATGGAATGCTGTCTGGGACATCTGAATTTTGAGACCGTCTTGCTGTACCTGGACGATGTAATTGTATATTCCCAGATGTATGAAGCCCACCTGGAGCACCTAGCTGAGGTGTTCACGTCCCTTGCTAAGTACGGGATGAAATTGAAGCCCTCCAAGTGCCATCTATTGAAGCCCAGAGTGCAGTACCTCGGACATGTGGTGGGCGCAGAAGGCGTCGCCCCAGATCCCGAAAAGATCACTGCCATTCAGGACTGGCCGAGGCCGACCACGGTGAGAGAGGTGAGGCAGTTCCTGGGTTTGATGGGCTATTACCGCCGCTTCATTAAAGGATACACGAAGATGGCTGCCCCCATGCAAGACCTTCTTGTGGGACAGACCAAGGGTGGCAGGCCCCTGGAACCCCGTTGGCGTGGGAAGAAAAACATAAAGAGTCCTTCCGTCAGCTGAAGACGGCCCTGACCGGGGAAGAAGTCCTGGCGTACCCCGACTACGGTCTCCCATTCATCCTCTACACCGATGCCAGTAACGTAGGCTTGGGAGCAGTCTTATCCCAGGTCCAGGACGGAAGGGAGAAGGTGATTGCCTATGCTAGCCGGAAACTCTGACCTACGGAAAGGAACCCCGAGAACTACAGCTCTTTCAAGCTTGAGCTCTTGGCGCTGGTGTGGGCCATCACCGAGCGGTTCCGCCATTATCTGGCAGCAGCCAAGTTCACCGCTTATACGGACAACAACCCGCTCACCCATCTGGATACAGCTAAGTTGGGTGCATTGGAGCAGCGGTGGGTGGCCCGGTTGGCTAACTATGACTTCACCATCAAGTTCCGGGCCGGCCGTAAAAATGCTAACGCAGACGCACTCTCCCGGATGCCTCACCTGTTAGGAGAGGGGCTGGACGAGGATGACCTCGAAGAAATCGAGTTGCCTGCGTTCCACCGGCCGCCAGCCGAGAAGTTACATGTCCATCAACAACAGGTAAACTTAGACCCGCTGCCCAGCCAAGGGTGGCAAGAAGCCCAGGATCAGGCACCTGCTGTCCGCTTGGTCAAGACCCTGGTGGAACAAGGCTCTGCCGGGATAGACCCGGCCGCCCCCGCCGAGGCCCAATGACTGTGGAGGGAACGAGCCCGGCTGTGTCTGCACCAGGGGAAGCTGTATCGGGAATTGATTAACCCGAAGACCCACCAGAAGGTCCGCCAGCTGGTGATCCCCCAGGCTAACGTGCCCACTGTCCTGCAGGCATACCATGACGGTGCCGGCCACTTTGGGTGGAAGAAGCTGGAGATGCTGATGAGGGAGCGATTCTTTTGGAGCGGGATGCGGGAGTCTGTGGAGGCCTGGTGCCGAGAATGTGGTCCTTGTGCATTGAGAAGAAGGGACGAAGCCAGCCAGAAGGCCCCGTTATGCCCAATCATTACACATCAGCCGCTGGAGCTGGTCGCCCTCGACCACGTGAAGCTCATCCCTAGCCGAAGTGGGTACACCTACGCTCTGACCATTGTAGACCACTATTCAAGATTCATGGTGGTTGTCCCAGTCAAGGACCTGACCGGCCGTACTGCCGCTAGAGCGTTCCAGGCCAATTTCTGTCGACCACACGGGTACCCGGAGAGGGTGCTTACCGACTGGGGCCCGGCGTTTGAAGCAGAGGTGTTTCAGGAATTCTGCCAGTTCTACGGCTGCAAGAAAATTCGGACCACGCCTTACCATGCCCAGACCAATGGCATGTGCGAGAAGATGAACCATCTGGTCCTGGGTCTCCTCAAGACATTACCGCTGGACGAGCGGAACCTGTGGCCAGAAAAGCTACCTGACCTGGTCGATATGTACAATAACATCCCTTCCAGCTCTACCAAATGTACACCGGCGTACCTGATGAGAGCCCGGCCCGGTCGGCTGCCAGTGACCTAGACATGGGTTTGGAAGCCCCAGAAGCCCTCCCTTCAACTGCTGGATGGGACACTCGGCGAAGGGCGCAGTACCGACAGGTTCAAGAATACGTAGAAAAGAACTTGTGCCGGAGTCGGGGACAGCAGGAGCAGTGCTTCAATAGGAAGGCCCCTGCGGGTCCCTTTCAGCCTGGTGATGTAGTACTGAAGCGAAAGAGAAGAACCCATAAGCTGGATGATCAATGGGAGAAGACCCCGTACATTATACAACCCACCGAATGGGAGAATGGAAAGGCCTACCAGATCAGTCGTGACCAGGGGAAGACTGGCCACGGTTTCCAGGGACCACCTGAAGAGGTGCCCACCACCATTGAGGGTGGCAACTGAAGCTCCGGTCCCCAGACCGGCTGGGGAGAAAGAAAAGGGGGTAATCCACACCATGATGGGCGATTTCCCGGCAGATTGGCCTACGCAGAACGGCGCAGTGATTCTTCCAGTGATACTGTTCCCCCAACCCGTGGAGAAAAAAAGAGATGGAAGTAGTCGACGATGAGCCAGTGGCCAGGGATGCCCCTGTACCCAGCTCCCCTATGTCTCCGCCTGCCCCACATGATAGACGGGAAGAGGAACCAGTTGTTTCCTCTGCCCCACTGCCTGTCACCACTGACATTGGGCCCCGAAGGTCCACACGTCCCAACCTAGGTCGACCCCCGCTTAGGTACAGGGAAACTACCATTTAGGGGTGTGATACGTTGAGCGTGTAAATAAGTAAATGAATGATAAAAGTAATCAAACCGAAGATGGCACCTGATTGTCGACTGTGATTGAACCGGCCGTTGCCGGCAAGTAGTCCCCATAGGGACCCTTTGCACCGTGCATAAGAAACTGCTTATGGACATGCCTGAGAACTAGCAGGGCACCCACAAACTAGTGGAAATGTAAATATGTTGGCATGTTTCCGTTGCCGCCTCCGGAGAGGCTGATTTCGAGGATGGGCCTGGAGGAAAGGGATGGCCCAGGCCCGCCACTACCGTAACCGGTGGTGATCCTCCGGGGGTCAGGGGTCCCCCATGGACGTGGGGTCCTGTTCCCGCTCGGGCAGCCTGGATCTGGACTGGGGTCAAGGGGTGCTGCCCACTTCTTAGGGGCAGCATCAGGGCCAGGTTGTTTGGGTGGGAGAGCGGAAGCCGACCGTTATTAATAAAAATGTGTTGTAACGTTAAAGTACCGTGCCTCCCGTTAAGGGAAGATTGGTAAAAAATGCTTTGTTGAATGTTTCATATGTTTTCTACCTTTTTTACAGTTGAAAATAAAACCGGTGATGGACGGGCAGCCCGCGGATGGTCTGCATTTAACCAAGGGGAAATGTGGCGCCCTGGACTAGCCAGGTCGTCACAGTGACTACAACACAACACCCCCCCACCCCGAGATAGGCACATCAGCCAGACACAAATACTTGTTGCCTCCCTCCAGGGGATGATGTCCACACCAGGCGGTTGGCCCCACCCACCGAGGAGTTCACAGTCATGGAGGCAGGAAAAGGAAGGCAGATCAGTTAGGGAAGTTGCAAGACAGGAGCAATCTGACCGTGTCCGGGTACGTGGCCCGGGCACCAAGAGCAAGGTTGGCAGACGGTGGTGGCCGTCTGCAGGAGAGGCAGATCGACGCGGAGCCGTAGGACCGGGGTCGGGGTCGGTACCGAACCAGGGAGCGAAGTGAAGCCAGCACAAACCGGAAGGGCCTGCGGACCCCGACCAGGCTTGGAGTCGCCGTTAAACAGGTCAAATCCGTTAGTGACCGGAACCCCAGGGGTTTCCTAGCAGCAAAGTCCCGATTGAAGGCAACCGTCCAAACAGCAAAAGGGAAATACAGCTACTGCCACAGGTAGAGTTCCCAGGGCCAGAGCCTGCGGGCAAAAGGGCTCCTCCGGCACATATCCACGCTGGGGACCGGGTTACCGGTGGGAAGCCATCGGGACCGAACACACACAAAGGTGCAGGGAAAGGCAGCCACCACCAACCGTCCGGGAGAAGCCACAGCAGCCGGCTGCGGGACCTGTCCATCCAGCCGTTTGTTTTACCAGAGACTTTGCATCCATTTGTGGCTGAGTGAGTACTACCGTGCCGACCGGCACCGCGCTGCGCAGTCCAAGCGACCCTGCACCTTGCCGACCCTGCCTCCCCGTCACCTCACCGGGCCCCGGGACCACCGCCCCCTACACACGGAGGGGAGAGAAACATCCCAGCTGCTCCCTGCCATCGCTCCCGGAATCCCCGTCAATAGCAGCGGTGGTGCCCCAACCTCACCACAAACAGTGGGTGGCGTCACAGACCAAATCCCCAAACCAAACTACCCCTTTCACTCACGGGCGAGGAGCGCCGCTCGAGTCCCCGGATCCGGCCAACCGCTCGAGCCACTGAGCAGCAGCAGCAGCGCCGGACCCGAGCGTGGTGAGCGCAGCGCCCTCCCCGCCCGCGACACCACCACCATAGTCGAATTAACTGATTGCGGTCTGGACCTCAGGGGTTCATTCCCACCAAAGTCCCAATTGAAGGCAACAGCCCAACCCGTCTGGATAGTAGCCACCGCCAGAGGCCAGAGATACAAGGGCCAGTGCCTGCGGGCAAAAGGGGCTCCTACGACACATCCACGTCGGGAAGTGGACTACCAGTGCCTAGGCACAGTGGTCACACTACAAACACAGTTGCAGGAGAAAGGCGGACATTGCCAACCTGATTAGGAAGCTGCAGCCGGCTGCGGCCCCCGTTCATTCCTCAGTTTGGTTTACCAGTGACTCTGTGTGGTTTAATCATGAGTACACCAGTGCCATTAGGCACCGCACTGCACCGCAACACTGCACCCTGCACCCCGGCCCTCGCACAATCGGGCCCCGGGACCAACATCCCCTACCCACGGAGAGGTCAACACCTAGCTGCGCCACTACACTGCTCCCGGGAGTCCCCGTACCTTCACCGCAGCGGTGGTGTCCACCATCACCACAACCCGTGGGTGGCGTCACGAACAATCGTCCCAAAACCAAATACCCGCATCCCCCGTGTGTAACGCCAACCCCCTTGCAGAGCGACGTGACCCCTGGGTCCGTGAGAGGCTCGAGCCACTACCCGTAGAACGCGAGCACGGATCCGAGCGGCTCGGCGGCCGCAGCTGAGGCCGCGGGGCGGTACACATCGACTCTTCTGGCGTCACAAACAGGATAGAACCAGTCTACTTACCAGTAGAAGTGCGCCTTGTAATCCCCGTCAGCGGCGTTCCGCTGAAAAATCTGAAGATCCGCCATCTTGGGCGTTAAGGTTTCCCACTCGAGTCATCTTCCCCAAGTAGTGAAGGCGCGAAAGTGAAGCCCCGCCCCCAAAGAGAGAAGTGCTGAGGAAAAACCAAGGGGGACGGGAAGAAGATGTCCGCCCCTACCAGAGACGGCGGGGAGGCGTCAGCTGCAGGAGCGGCGGCGCCCAAGGAGGGGAACGTGGCGGCCCTCGCTCCGGTCGCAAGAGCAGGGGAGGCCGCAGGTCCAGCGGTCGCCCAGGTAATGCCGATCTCCCTGCCATAGGTGCCCGGTGCTATTTGGCTACCCCAGTACAATGGGAAGCCAGACGCCTTACAGGTGTTCCGGAAAAAGATAAACCCAATTCTTGACCTGTATGCCATGACTGGCAGACAGCGGGTGACAGTGGTACTCGGGCAGCTGACCGGCGCGGCCGAGCAGGAGATGGAGACCTGGACCAACGCAGATCGGGCCTCAGTAGTCACTATTTTTGAGAAACTCCAGACCGCCTTTGAGACCCGGATCGAGGCTGAGTTGCGGATGCAGTTCTACCAATGTCGGCAGCGGCCCGCAGACAGTATCAGAGACTATGTCCTGCGCTTTCAGACAGCCCTCCGGACCCTGAGGCGGGTGGACACCATCAGCGACGCCGACAGCAACAAGATGTTGGTGGAGCAGTTTCTACATGGACTGGGGTCTGCTGAAGATCACAAACAGCTGCGGTTATGGACTCTGGAGCATCCTGACTTAGACTTTACGGTACTAAAGGAGCGGGCTATCAAGGCCCTGCAAACATCAACTGGTGGCACTCCTGACGCGGCCCCTTGGCCGGCTGAAACCATTCCCGTCTCAGTGGCACCCCCTCCCTTGGCTCTACCGGCCCCTGCTACTGCCGTCGGGACAATAGAAGCGCTGGCCTCGCAGGTCCAGCGTATGAATGAAGATCTTACCTGGATCCTCGCCGCACTCTAGCTTCCAATGAGAGTCAAGCCCCAAGAGAAGATTCAGCTCGCCAACAGCCCAGTGGACGTCCCGTGGATGCAGCGGAGGAAGAACACCGACTTGCGGTATGGGCCACCCGTGTGCTACAGGTGCAACAAGCCTGGCCATTACTCTAGGCGATGTCCGTTAAACAAGCAACCCCTGAGGCCAAGGGCCAATCCTCAGGAGTAAACCCGCATGGCCCGGCTGACTGGAGAGACCGGTTTGTGGGAGGCCGCCCCATCATCCCCCTGGCGGTGGACGGCGTCCCGACTATGGCCCTGCTGGATACTGGATCGCAGGTAACCACTATGCCTTATTTATTGTACCAACGATATTGGGCCGATGGTGAACTCGTCCCTCCCGATGATAGCATGACCGTTATTGCGACCAATGGGTTCCCCATGACCCAAGTGGGACTCAGGGAAGTAACCCTGACTGTGGGATGGACCCAGCTGAAACACCAAGGGATGATTGTGGTGCTGAATGAGTCCAGTGACCGTAACCCAAAAGTGGTCCTCGGGACCAATGTGATTGAGCACTGTATGGGAGAGGTGTTGAGCTTGCTGCAGCAACTATCTGCCACTGCAGGAGGGGTCGACAGAGGGCCCTACAGCGTGAGATCCGGGCCCTCCTGCACCAGCAGCAAGTGAGCCTGAAGGGTGGAGAAATTGGTGGGGTGTAAGTGATGGATGCAGCTCCTATGGTGGTTCTGCCAAGAAGTGAAATGATGATTTGGTGTAGGGCAGCAGTAGGCCCCCAGGGACGGGATTACCCAGCGTTGGTGGAAGCTTCGCCTTCTGAGCACTGGCCCACGGTAATGGTAGCCAGAGGGGTGATTGACATCAAAAAGGGGAGAGCGCCTGTGAGAGTGCTAAACTGCGGGGAGGAAGAGGTTAGGCTCCCCCGCTACGCCACCATAGCTAAGCTGTTTACCATCGACCCCCATGCCATCCATGAGACCACCACCACTACCTCTACACCCGACATGAGTAGTAACACTCCATCTTCGCCACTACAGGAGTGGTGCCGAGAGCTACACGTCGGCACTGAATCTACACCGGTACATCACAAAGACTGGGTATACAGGGTAGTACAGGAGTATGGGCAGGTTTTTAGCAAGCACCCGCTAGATTTTGGGAGGATTAAAGGGGTTCAACATCATATCCCCACAGGCACGCATGCACCTATCAAAGAGAGCTATAGACCAATACCACCAGCACGCTATCAATGCGCCAAAGACATGTTGAGGAACATGAAGCAGGCAGGGGTCATCCAGGATAGTTGTAGTCCCTGGGCAGCTCAGTTGGTGCTGGTAAAGAAGAAAGACGGTACCATGAGGATGTGTGTAGATTACCGGAAGATTAATCAGATAACGCATAAAGATGCCTACCCTCTCCCTCGCATTGAAGAGTCGCTGGCTGCACTAAAAACTGCATATTATTTCTCTACCCTTGACCTTACCAGCGGATACTGGCAGGTGGCGGTCGCACCGAAAGACCGCGAGAAGACCGCGGGTACACATATGCCCTGACCATCGTGGACCATTACTCCAGGTTCATGGTGGTTGTCCCAGTTAAAGATCTGACGGGCCGTACCGCAGCTAGAGCCTTCCAGGCCTACTTCTGTTGACTGCACGGCTACCCGGAAAGGGTGCTCACAGACCAGGGCTCGGCCTTTGAAGCGGAGGTGTTCCAGGAGTTCTGTCACTTGTATGGGTGTAAGAAGATCCGGACTACGCCATACCATGCCCAGACTAATGGGATGTGTGAGAAAATGAATCACTTGGTCCTGAACCTCCTCAAAACGCTACCGCTGGAGGAAAGGAACCTGTGGCCTGAGAAGTTGCCTGACCTGGTGGAGATGTACAATAACATCTTCTGCAGTTCCACCAAGTGCACGCCGGCATATCTAATGAGAGCCCGACCAAGGCAGCTGCCCGTAGACCTGGAAATGGATATAGAAGCACCCGAAGCCCTCTCACCCACTAACCGCTAGGGAGCCCAAGTGACAGATGCAGTATCGACAGATCCAGGAATATGTGGAAAGGAATCTGCGCCAGAGCCGAGAAAAACAGGAGCAGCGCTTCAACAGGCGGGCTCCGGCTGCCCCCTTTGCACCCGGGGATGTGGTACTAAAACGCAAGAGAAGGACGCACAAGCTCGATGATCAGTGGGAAAGGACCCCATATGTCGTGCAACCCACTGGATGGGAGAATGAGAAGACTTATTTGATCAGTCGCAACCAGGGGAAGACCACGGCTACCATTTCCAGAGACCACCTAAAGAGATGCCCAGATCCCCTAAGGCTGGTAGATGGGACTCCGGCTTCTGTGCCGAGCGGGGAAAAGAAGAAGGAGGTTATTCATACCGTAATGGGCGACTTCCCAGCGGACTGGCCTATGCAGAATGGCGTGGTGATTGTTCCCGTGATAACGTTCCCACAACCCGTGGAAGAAAGAGAGACGGAGGCATCCACCAGCGAGCCAGCCGAACCAGTGCCCAGGGATGCACCTATACTACACCCCCGTAGGTCTCTACCTGCCATACCTGACACAAGGGAAGAGGGGCCAGTTATCCCCTCTGTCCCACTACCTCCCACTGATGACACTGGGCCCAGAAGGTCCACACGACCTAACCTAGGTAGGCCCCCCGCTTAGGTACAGGGAAACTGCTATTTAGGGGTGCGATGTATTGATTGTGTAAATATCTGAGTGAATGAATGAGAAATAATCACCCGAGGCTTTCACCTGATTCAAGAAGGACAGTCCCCGTTGGGACCCCCAGTTTATTTTATGGTAGCCCGTTGGCTGCTGAAGTGTCCGTCCCTGTTGGGACTGATGTTGTAACCATTCCCCCCCAAAGACAAGGCTGAGAACATGCAAGCCACCCAATAACTATTGGGTTTGTAAATAGTCCCCAACTGCCCCTTCCCGCCATTGCCAGTCCCCGGAGAGGCTGGTTGGAAGAAGGACCCGCAGCAGAGCAGGCTGGGGTCCGGTCACCACCAGGACCAGTGACCATCATCCGGGTCAGGGGTCCCCTTGGACGTGGGGCCTCTGAAGGACTGCCGGGTGCGTAGCACCGTAACCGTTCCCGCTTGGGTGGCCTGGGCCAGTTCCCATTTTCCGGACTGGGGAAAAGGGGTGCTGCCTGTTTCTTAGGGGCAGCATCAAGGTTCAGGTTGCTTGGGTGGGAAAGCGGAAGGACCCGTCCCCGTTAATGTTATTAAAAATGTTTTTCCGTTTGTAACGGTTCAAGTGATGTGCCTCCCGTAAGGGAAGAAATGAAAATGCTTTTTGAATTTTTACCTGTTATTTATCTTTTTGCAGTTAACAAAATAAACCGGTGTGGACGGACGGTCTGCATTAAACCAAGATGAAGTGTGACGCCCTGTACCCCAGGGGTCACAGGTCACAACACTCACCACATACACCCCCACACTAGAAAGGTACCACCAGTCAACCACAAAGACCTGATTGCCTCCCTCAGTGTTAGACAGGCACACCAGGTGGGCGGAGTCAGGCGGAAAGACACGCCCCCCGAGGAGTCTGCTGGCCTGAGGCAGGAAGACAGTGAGTTCAGACAGTCAGTGCAAACAGACGGTCCAAACAGTCAGGCAGGCAGACGGCAGTGGCCGCCTGCAGGAGACCGGGAACACGACCAGCGGAACCGTAAGGGACCGGGACAGGATAGTGGCCCGCCGGAACCGAACAGAGGAGCTAACTGGATACCGGAGGATCACCAGACAGGGTACTCAGACCCCGAACTAGGCTATATGCCACCACCATAGTTGAATTAACTGATTGCGGTCTGGACCTCAGGGGTTCATTCCCACCAAAGTTCCGAATGAAGGCAACATCCCAACCTGTCCGGATAGTAGCCACCGCCAGAGGCCAGAGATCCAAGGGCCAGCGCCTGCGGGTAAAAGGGGCTCCTACGACACATCCACGCCGGGAAGCGGACTACCAGTGCCCAGGCACAGTGGTCACACTACAAACACAGGTGCAGGAGAAAGGCGGACATTGCCAACCCGACTAGGAAGCTGCAGCCGGCTGCGGGCCCTGTTCATTCCTCAGTTTGGTTTACCAGTGACTCTGTGTGGTTTAATCGTGAGTACACCAGTGCCATCAGGCACCGCACCGCACTGCACTACAACACTGCACCCTGCACCCCGGCCCTCGCACTATCGGGCCTCGGGACCAACATTCCCTACCCACGGAGGGGTCAACACCTAGCTGCGCCACTACACTGCTCCCGGGAGTCCCCGTACCTTCACCGCAGCGGTGGTGTCCACCATCACCACAACCCGTGGGTGGTGTCACGCACAATCATCCCAAAACCAAATATCCACATCCCCCATGTGTAACGCCAACCTCCTTGCAGAGCGACGTGACCCCCGGGTCCGTGAGAGGCTCGAGCCACCACCCGTAGAACGCGAGCACGGATCCGAGCGCCTCGGCGGCTGCAGCCGAGGCCGCGGAGCGGTACAGTTGCAGGGTCCGTGCAGGAAGTCAGAGTCAGGGCCGGATACTGTGTGTCTGTGCAGGCTCTGAGATGTGGTGAGTTAGGCTATGTGCCCACGTGGCGTATTTTCATGCAGTTACGCTGCGTTCTGCACCACAGCGTAACTGCATGCGTCCTGCGTCCCCAGCACAATCTATGAAGATTATGCCTAATTCATGCCCATATGGCGTATTAGAACGCAGCGCTTCGGCTGCTGCCAAATCGCTGCGTTCTAAGAAGTGACATGTCACTTCTTTCATGCGCTTTGCATGCAGCCCCCGCTCTGTCTATGGGAAGGGCTCCATCCAGAGCGCATGAAATCGGCAGTCACCGAAGCTTCAGAACGGAGCTTTTCAGCTCCGCTCTGAAGCGCACATGCAGTGACGTTAAGCTGCTATGCAGAGCGCACACACGTGGGCACATAGCCTTATAGCTTCAGCCTCTGCACAGATCAGGTCGCACGGCCAATCTGCTGCAATAACTCACAGTGAGGGACAGCAGACACCAGTGTACAGCATCATACACTGACTGCTCCTGTGCCTGGCTCAGGGACAGTATACATCATATACAGAACCTTACTATATATATATATATATATATATATATATATATATATATATATATATATATATATTTATTATATATACACATATACACAGTTAGGTCCAGAAATATTTGGACAGTGACACAAGTTTTGTTATTTTAGCTGTTTACAAAAACATGTTCAGAAATACAATTATATATATATAATATGGGCTGAAAGTGCACACTTCCAGCTGCAATATGAGAGTTTTCACATCCAAATCGGAGAAAGGGTTTAGGAATCATAGCTCTGTAATGCATAGCCTCCTCTTTTTCAAGGGACCAAAAGTAATTGGACAAGGGACTCTAAGGGCTGCAATTAACTCTGAAGGCGTCTCCCTCGTTAACCTGTAATCAATGAAGTAGTTAAAAGGTCTGGGGTTGATTACAGGTGTGTGGTTTTGCATTTGGAAGCTGTTGCTGTGACCAGACAACATGCGGTCTAGGGAACTCTCAATTGAGGTGAAGCAGAACATCCTGAGGCTGAAAAAAAAGAAAAAATCCATCAGAGAGATAGCAGACATGCTTGGAGTAGCAAAATCAACAGTCGGGTACATTCTGAGAAAAAAGGAATTGACTGGTGAGCTTGGGAACTCAAAAAGGCCTGGGCGTCCACGGATGACAACAGTGGTGGATGATCGCCGAATACTTTCTTTGGTGAAGAAGAACCCGTTCACAACATCAACTGAAGTCCAGAACACTCTCAGTGAAGTAGGTGTATCTGTCTCTAAGTCAACAGTAAAGAGAAGACTCCATGAAAGTAAATACAAAGGGTTCACATCTAGATGCAAACCATTCATCAATTCCAAAAATAGACAGGCCAGAGTTAAATTTGCTGAAAAACACCTCATGAAGCCAGCTCAGTTCTGGAAAAGTATTCTATGGACAGATGAGACAAAGATCAGCCTGTACCAGAATGATGGGAAGAAAAAAGTTTGGAGAAGAAAGGGAACGGCACATGATCCAAGGCACACCACATCCTCTGTAAAACATGCTGGAGGCAACGTGATAGCATGGGCATGCATGGCTTTCAATGGCACTGGGTCACTTGTGTTTATTGATGACATAACAGCAGACAAAAGTAGCCGGATGAATTCTGAAGTGTACCGGGATATACTTTCAGCCCAGATTCAGCCAAATGCCGCAAAGTTGATCGGACGGTGCTTCATAGTACAGATGGACAATGACCCCAAGCATACAGCCAAAGCTACCCAGGAGTTCATGAGTGCAAAAAAGTGGAACATTCTGCAATGGCCAAGTCAATCACCAGATCTTAACCCAATTGAGCATGCATTTCACTTGCTCAAATCCAGACTTAAGACGGAAAGACCCACAAACAAGCAAGACCTGAAGGCTGCGGCTGTAAAGGCCTGGCAAAGCATTAAGAAGGAGGAAACCCAGCGTTTGGTGATGTCCATGGGTTCCAGACTTAAGGCAGTGATTGCCTCCAAAGGATTCGCAACAAAATATTGAAACAAAAAAATTTTTTTTGGGGTTGGTTTATTTGTCCAATTACTTTTGACCTCCTAAAATGTGGAGTGTTTGTAAAGAAATGTGTACAATTCCTACAATTTCTATCAGATATTTTTGTTCAAACCTTCAAATTAAACGTTACAATCTGCACTTGAATTCTGTTGTAGAGTTTTCATTTCAAATCCAATGTGGTGGCATGCAGAGCCCAACTCGCGAAAATTGTGTCACTGTCCAAATATTTCTGGACCTAACTGCATATATATATTATATATATATATATATATATATATATACATATATATATATATTTTAACAATTTATGTTGTATTATGTGATGTCTGTATCACGGTATATCATATACTAGTCACACACTAATCTGTATATGTACAGTGTATACTTACTGATAACACCTGGACCTGGCTGTAGGACATACATATGTATATATATATATATATATATATATATATATATATATAGTAACAAGGCTACTCACTTGGCTACGTGTTGAGGTAAGGACAGGAACGGTTTAATTAGAAAAGTCCAGGAGGTTTATTTTAAAAGTCTCATAACCTGCTTCAGCAGAAACATAAAGCAAGCCTTTTCGGCCACAAAAGGTATAAAACGACAAAAAAAACCAACCCAATAAGTCCGTGTCACTGCGGGCGTGCACTCTCGGCATAAACAGTCCACTTTCACACAGAGCTCCTCTCTGTTAGAGTCCAGCAATCCCCAAACACAGACACCCTATGAGACTCCTGGTCTCCTTTTATATCCACAACCAGACCCAGAAGTGGAGGTATGTGAGCAGCCAGACCCACCCATCTCTCCGGCTGCTCGTAAAACCCGGCCCTAATATTTTCCTAATATTCTCCCAGCACTACATGTACTGGAGCTTACTCCCGGGCTTACATTACAGAGGATAACCATCTCTGCGACACATACCTCCCATCGACTATAGGACCAGTAACCCTGTTACAATATATATATATATATATATATAAAATGTCCTGCAGCCAGGTCCAGGTGTTATCAGTAAGTATACACTGTACATATACAGATTAGTGTGTGACTGGTATATGATATACTGTGATACAGACATAACATATTGCAACATAAATTGTTAAATACCATCTCATGTCTGTAATCAACCAGACCTAGGAAAATACGGCCCGCAGGCTACATCTGGCTCTCTGGCTGCTTCAGTCTAGCCGACACAGTCAAAGAACTGAAATCAGTGGCACACGGGCCGCACTATACCCTTCCACACCCACATCACGCTTCCCGATGTCCCCGCTATTCGCAGCCTCAAGCTGCAGATAGCAGTTAATACATTGGTGGACACCAGAGAAGCTGGCTCCTTCATTTACCAATCAGCGTGTGCGACTGAGACAGGTGATGACGTCACCTCATCCTTGTCTGTTGTGCAGAAAGTGAGTGTGTAGCTCCCCATGGGGCAGGTGTTTTAACCTACTCATTGCCGGGCTGGGTGTGCAGATCCTCTGCATAGTCACGGTGTGGTCTGGCCCGGTTCCTTTGTCGCAAGCAGGGCCGGATTATAGGCGGGGCAGGCGGGGCTCCAGCCCCGGCGCCCCCACCAAAAGAGCTTCTAAGGGGGCCCCCACCACCAGGGCCATACTTGCCACTAGGCACCTGTCAGCATTTTTTTTTTCTTCACATCCTCCCTCCCTCCGTAAAGACAGTCTAATAAATCAGCTGAGTTTTCGGGGGGGGGGGGGGCACCGCCATTTATTTGTATCTGCGTCTTTAAGACGCAAAAACAAACTGCGGGCACAGGACGCTGATTGACCCCAGAAGTACCAGCGATTGCACTTCCTGGGTCAGAGGTGTGCCAATGAGCTCCCTGCTATGTGTTGCGGCCGTCATGGGCGTACCCAGCGAGGGGCAGCTGCCCCCCCCTAGAAGCAGGGGCACGGTGTAGTGGGCCGCTGTATCTGCTGTCACCGCCACGCTCGTCCTGAGTGAAGGAGCAGGAGGCAGTGCGCTGTGCCAGCTCTGCTGTGCTGTGCCAGCTCTGCTGTGTGCCCAGCATGTACACACTGCAGAGGAGCGCAGCAGAGCTGGTGACCGCAGTTTCCTCCTTCCTATTCAAATGTATTTGCATCTTTCAGACGTAAATACATTTGAACAGCGCGCTGGGACTGAGCCCCGCCCCCGAAGTGCAGTAACTTGATGAGATCAGCACCTTGCTGACGTCATCACAGTGCTGCGGGCGCCACACACACAGGGGACATCTGACAGCTGTAATCGCTCCATGGAGGAGCTGAAGAGATAGGTGTAATGAATGGGGATGAGTGGGGAGGGGCTGAGGACACATAACGGGGAACATCTGTGAAGGAACACAGCTTTGTGACAGGCAGAGGGTGGGTACTGTATTCTGAGGGAGGGGGGAAGCAGGAGTGTGTAGGGATGGGACAGTGTAATTTGTGTGTGTAGGGGGTGATAAGGGTTGCATTGTATTGTGTGTGGGGGGAGGAGTAATGGAGGGTGCATTGTGTGTGTGTTTGTGTATGATGGGGGGTGCAGTGTGTGTGTGTGTGTGTGTGTGTAGGAGGTGATGGGGGGTGCATTGTGTGTGTGTGTGTGTGTAGGGGGTGATGGGTGGGTGCATTGTGTGTGTAGGGGGTGATGGGGGGGTGCATTGTGTGTGTGTGTGTGTGTGTGGATGATGGGTGGGTGCATTGTGTGTTTGTGTAGGGAGTAATGGGGGGTGCATTGTATTTGTGTGTGTAGGGGGTGATGGGGGGTACATTGTGTGTGCAGGGGGTGATGGGGGGTGCATTGTGTGTGTGTGGGTGATGGGTGGGTGCATTGTGTGTGTGTAGGGAGTAATGGGGGTGCATTGTATTTGTGTGTTTGTGTGTGGGGTGCATTGTGTGTGTGTAGGGGGTGATGGGGGGGTGCATTGTATGTGTGTCTGTAGGGGGTGATGGGGGGGTGCATTGTGTGTGTAGGGGGTGATGGGGGGGTGCATTGTGTGTGTGTGTGATGGGGGTGCAGTGTGTGTGGGTGATGAGTGGGTGCATTGTGTGCGTGTGTGTAGGGAGTAATGGGGGGTGCATTGTATTTGTGTGTAGGGGTGATGGGGGTGCATTGTGTGTGTAGGGGGTGATGGGGGGTGCATTGTGTGTGTGTGTGTGTGTGTGGGTGATGGGTGGGTGCATTGTGTGTGTAGGGAGTAATGGGGGGTGCATTGTATTTGTGTGTGTGGTGCATTGTGTGTGTGTGTAGGGGTTGATGGGGGGTGCATTGTATGTGTGTGTGTAGGTGGTGATGGGGGGGTGCAATGTGTGTGTGTGTTGGGGTGATGGGGGGTGCATTGTGTGTGTGTGTCTGTGTGTAGGGGGTGATGGGGAGGTGCATTGTATTGTGTTTTTGTGCATGGAGTAATGAGGGGTGCATTGTATTTGTGTGTGTGTGTGTGTGTCAGAGCTGTGTGTGTGTCAGAGCTGTGTGTGTAAGAAGCAGTACTGTGTGTGTGTGTGTGTGTGTGTGTGTGTATGACTTAGAGCAGTCTGAGCGGGGCCCCCCCAGAACCATATGGGTCCCCATAGCGCTATGTCACCCATTCCAGTAATGAGTACACCACCAGAGCTGTTTGCCACTCCAGTAACGTCTGTGCCCCCTGCCCCTCCTGTAATGTATATATTGTAGCCCCCAGCCCCTCCTGTGATGTATATATGTCGCGGGCGGGAGGACGCCGCCGGATGCGCTCGCTAACGCTCGGGTCCGGCGCTGCTGCGGCTGCTGCTCGGTGGCTCGAGCGGTGGGCCGGATCCGGGGACTCGAGTGGCGCTCCTCGCCCGTGAGTGAAAAGGGGTGGTTGGTTTGGGGGATTTAGTCCGTGACGCCACCCACGGGTTGTGGTGAAGGTGGGCACCACCGCTGCTGGTGACGGGGATCCCGGGAGCGATGGTAGGGAGCAGGTGGGATGTTGTTTTCCCCCTCCGTGGGTAGGGGTCGGTGGTCCCGGGGCCCGGTGTTGTGACGGGGAGGCAGGGTTGGTGAGGTGCAGGGTTGCAGGGGCAGCGCAGCGCCGGATGGCACGGGCGTACTCACTCAGCAAGAGATGCACGAAGTCCTCGGTAAACCAAACGGCTAGATGGATGGGTCCCGCAGCCGGCTGCTGTGTCTCTCCCCAGACAGGTGATGGCTGTCTTTCCCTGCACCTGTGTAATATTCTGACTACGATGGGTCCCCAACGGTAGTCCGCTCCCCGGTGTATGGATGCCGGAGGAGCCCGTTTGCCTGCAGGCGCTGGCCCTTGGGTCTCTAGCCTTAGGCGGTAGCTGTTTACCCTCACGATGCAGGTGGTTGGCTTCTAACGGGTCTTTGGCTGTTAGGAAACCCCTGGGGTTCCTGACACACTCGGATTTGACTGTTGACGGCGACTCCAAGCCTAGTCGGGGTGGCCCTGCCTGTGTGTGCTGGCTTCACTTCGCTCCCCGGTCGGTACCGGCGGGCCACCGCCTATTCCCGGTCCTACGGTTCCGCGTCGATCCACCACTCCTGCAGACGGCCACCACCTGGTGTGGACATCAGACCCTGGAGGGAGGCAACAAGGGTTTTGTGTTTGGCTAATGTTACTGTCTAGTGGGGGTGGGGGTGTGCGTGTGTTACCTGTGACGACCTGGCTAGTCCAGGGCGCCACATATACAGCAGTGCTGTCAGTGTGCAGTCATGTCTGTTAGTGACAGCCATCGTGAAACACAGCCACATGTCCTGAAGGAGCTGGATGGAAACAAGCGGGAGAGGTGAGTGAGGCTACTGGCGACTTCCCCATATTAATACCTGTAAGGGCTCATGCGCACATAACTGCTGAATATTCTGCAGCGATTTGACAGCACATGTGCCCGTCAAATCGCTGCAGAAACACTGCATAATGGATGCAGTTTTTCTGTACAAAAAAAGCCGATTTCATGCGCTATGGCTGCTGCCCCCACCATAGACAGAGTGGGAGCTGCATCCATAGCGCACGGAATAATTGACATGCTCATTTTATGAACGCACAGATTTGGGTCTACATTTTAGCACCCAAAAATCGCTACATTCATAAAAGCAACGTGCGCACGTAACATGCACAATCTTCATACATTGTGTAGGGGACGCAGGACGCATGCATTTACACTGCAGTGCTCTACGCAGCGTAAATGCATGGAATTACGCAACGTGCGCACGAGCCCTAATGCGTCTGTGTCTGCATGTATGTCAGTGTATATGACTGTGCATATATTTGTCTGTTTATATGTATTTTTCTGAATTTGTCTTCAAATATGTATATGTACATATGCCTGTATGTGTATGTGCGTTTCTGTGTGTGGATGGGGTCCACTGAGATGGATGTATGGGTGGATGGTAAACTTCACTTTAGTGGACAGTGTCAGGCAGCTGCTGCCAGGGCTAATAAAATAATGGGATGTATTAAAAGAGGTATAAGTGTTCATGAAAAAAATATAGTTCTACCTCTGTACAAAAAAAATTGTTTAAAAGAACAGAGAGTCCTCAGTGGTTGATACCTTTTAATGGCTAACTGAAAAGATGGTAATAATTTGTACTTGTACCTCTGTACAAGTCACTAGTGCGACCGCACTTAGAATACTGTGGACAATTCTGGTCACCGATATATAAGAAGGACATAGCTGAACTGGAGAGGGTGCAGAGAAGAGCCACCAAGATTATTAGAGGAATGGGTGGGCTGCAATACCAAGACAGGTTATTAAACTTGGGGTTATTTAGTTTGGAAAAACGAAGGCTTAGGGGGGATCTAATCACAATGTATAAATATATGAGGGGACAGTACAGAGACCATTCCAAAGATCTTTTTACACCTAGGCCTGCGACTGGAACACGGGGGCATCCGCTACGTCTTGAGGAAAGAAGGTTTAATCATAATCACAGACGAGGATTCTTTACTGTACGAGCAGTGAGACTATGGAACTCTCTGCCGCATGATGTTGTAATGAGTGATTCACTACTAACATTTAAGCAGAGCCTGGATGCCTTTCTTGAAAAATGTAATATTACCAGTTATGTATATTAGATTTTATGACAGTGTATTGATCCAGGGAACTAGTCTGATTGCCGGATGTGGAGTCAGGAAGGAAATTTTTTCCCCATTGGAACTTGTTTGCCACATTGGGGTTTTTTTGCCTTCCTCTGGATCAACATGTTAGGCTACGGGTTGAACTAGATGGACTTAGAGTCTCCCTTCAACCTTAAAAACTATGATACTATGATACTATGAGATTCTTTCACCCGGAGGCCACAAAAACCTAGTGACTCTACGTTCTGTGTATATGTGACTGCTGTGAGTTATCCTGGACTGTGTCTGTATTGTAGTACTGTAAATCTGAATGTGGCAGAACAGGATAAGATAAATGTTCATTGGATTTATATCTAAATGCTACAGTTCGCGCTCTACTGTTATGGCTAAAAATGTTAACGTTATGGGGCCCCCACCAGATTTTCTGCCCAGGGGCCCCCACCAACCTTAATCTGGCCCTGGTCCCAAGGCATACAGGAAGGAGGATATGAGGGTGGCAGGGAAGATGGAGGTAGTAGTTAGGAGGTTAGGAAAGTCTGTTAGGATCGTGGCGCCACCTGTGGTATGCAGCCAGGGATGGGGGCTTCCGCTGCAAGGTCTCTCACCGGGGCAGATGTCAGGTGCAACCGGGATGGTGTCGCTTCCCATAGGCGGAGCGGGATTACCCCGGGGAGGATGGCGGGGGTAGTAGTGGTCCCCGTTGGTGCTGCAGTGCTGGGCTCCGGTTAAAGGAGAGGCAGAGACAGGGGCTGCGGTTCCAGGTGTTTTTACTCACAAGTCTTTCAGACGCTGCCCGAGGTACCGTTCTCTGCCACAATGGGCTCCAGCTGATCCCAGATCCGTGAAAGGTCAAGTCCGGTGTGTGTCAGCCTGTGAGCTCTCTCCTCTTTTTATGCGCTAAGTGTCAGGCCCCCATAGCGTGAAGCACTTGAGGGTCCTAATGTCAGTAAAGTGTGTCTCGTTCTGTATGCGGTTCTGTTATGTCCTTAACCCTGGATCTTATGTGCTATTTGCTGCAGACTCATGGCACAGGTCCAGTGACTTTTCGTAGCCGTTCCCCGCCACCCTTGCAGAGTTGGTAGACAACTTGAAGCGTGCCTGCCCTAGGATTCTGTATCCCAACAGCGCCAGTCCTGTGGAAGCAGCTGCCCTGCTTCTTCCCAGCAACTGTGTTGAATGCCTTGGCCCACAGAGCTGCTCTCAGCACATCCGCTCTGCTCTGTGTCTGAAGCTAAACTGCCCTGTTCTGGTGTTTTGTGTGTCCTGAGCTGTTGCCCCCCGTCGCTGCCACTGGCTGGTTCACTACTCTCACTAGGTCAACCTGCTCTTCCCACTGTGTGTTCCCAACTCTCCCTGGTGGTTGCTTCTCCCTGACCTTGAGTCCCCAGTCCACTGGATCTGGGGAGCCCCTTGTGCGGTGGCATCCTGTAAACCCACCGCTGTAGTGACCCCCTACTGTGATCCAACCCTGGCCCAGTACCCCATTGGGGAGGGCAACCCACTGACTGTATGTTTCTATGTGTGTATACCGGCCTTGGACCTAGGATGAGTACTACACCCTAATGGGGGTGCAATACCCTGTGGCGCTTGAAGCCGCAGGGGCGCCACAAGTGCACCAGAGACCAGCGCAGAGCGCCTGGGAATGGGAGCGAAGGGAGGATTGTTTTTTTTACATGTGTGCTTGCATATTTCTCTTTATACTGGGTGCAATATCCTATATACAGACACCAGATGTTATATACAGTGGAACCTTGGTTTACGAGAATAATCCGTTCTGGGAGTGTGCTTTTAAACCAAGTTACTCGTCTAGCAAAGCAAAACTTCCCATAGGAAATAATGGAAGCTGAAACAATTCATTCCACAACTTGTTCAATATCAAAAACGAAGAAACTTCAGCTCTCCCCTCTTCACTCCCAAATCTTACCTCCGGTGCACGGAAACACCCTGACCTGGGTGGGAACACATGAAGAAAAGGAAGAAATTCCAGCAACTTCAGGAGAAAGGAGAATTTTCTTAAAAAACAGTTTCTTTATTGGTAATAAAAATATTAATATTCCATCCAAGCAAGACAAAAAATGGAGAGGCAAGACAGAGGAGCTGTTTCCTACGCGTTTCAACCTAAATAGGTCTTAATCATGGAAAGCGCAGAGGAAATCTCTAAGGCCTCTGCCACACTCACGTGAATTTCACGCACGTGCCGAGAGACACGTATTTCCCCTGCGTGTTGCGTGCAGGTAAGTACGTGTCTCTGGTACGTGCGTGACACGTGTGTTCTACGTGTGCTATCCGCGATAGCACACGTAGAATCGGTAATTATTATACTCACCTGGTCCTTCCTGATGTCCGCGCTGCTGTCCGTGGTGCTGATCCTCGGTCTCCAGCCCTCCCGTCTCCCCGCTGCTGCTGCTGCCAGGCAGTGAAGTGAATATTCAATGAGAATAATGAGCGGCGGTCGGCAGCAAGAGGCAGCAGCGGCAGAGACAGGAGGGCTGGAGAAGGTGAGTTAATGTTTTTTATTTTTTTCCCTGACATGTGTGTTTACTCCGGCGCGTGTCACACGGGACCGCATCCACACTACACCCGTGTGGTACGGGTGCGGGCCGTGTAACACCCGTGCTGCCGGAGAAAACACTGACATGTCAGCGCTTTGAAAATCGCACACACGTACAAACGCACACGGACACACGTTCCGTGTGGTTTTACGTGTGTGTGCCTGCTACCATAGGGTAGCATTGCTGTACATGTCTCCGTGCCGCCGGTACGTGTAAAAAATGACAAACACGTGCCGGAGGCACGGATGTGTGGCGCAGGCCTTAGACAGTATTTAAAGTCTGTGCACAACAAAAACAGGTTGAATTGATTGGATGTGTTACCACCCAGCCCATTTAGTGTGGAGAGCACAGAGAAGAGGAAAAAAAAAAAAAAAGAGAAAGAATAGAAACTGAGACACTGCACCAAAAAGTCAGCACAACAACAGAAAATAAAGGAAAAAACACCAAAAAATATATATACATAAACTGATTAAAAACAGAAGCAACTAGAGAGATCACATGATAAGAAATATATATATATATGCCCGGTATAATCTATAGAGAAGGGGCTCTTTAGAGACAAGAAAGATTTTTTTCTCCTGACAGGGACAAAAAAAGGAAGGAAAAAAAAAAACATTTATTAATGTCCAAATTGCTATATAGTGAAAATTTAAATTCAAATGCTAAAGGAATAACCTTAAACCATCAAATATCCAATAATTACTACAGTATAATACGATATAGTTATTGGTACTGAAAAAGGTATGTCCTATAAAGAACAAATAATTCAGGAATTCAAGTATACTGCATAACAAGATCGCTCCTCATATTCAGACCATGCGGCATTCTCGTGCCCAATTTGAAGATCCAGAAAGATTCTCTATTAAGAATCTTTCTTTTAAGATCCCCACCCCTTTTAGGTCTGGAAACTTTTTCAATGCCTGTGAAAACAAGATTGTCAAGACATCTATTGTGAACAGAGGCAAAGTGTCTAGAAACAGCAGACACATTTACCGCAGATGTATTTAATGTGTCTGATATGTGTCTGCATATTCTTTGTTTGAGGGGACAACTCGTGCAGCCAACATATTGAACGTGACAGGAAATACACTCAATCAAATAAACCACATTTGGGGTATTGCGTTTTATAAAGCTGTTAATGTTATAGGAAAGTCCTGTATAATTAGATGTAAATGATTTGCATTTTTTTGCATGTTTGCACGAGATGCAAAAATTGTGCCCACAGCCAAAAAAACCTGTGCAGGATAACCAATTTTTAGAGATGGCATTGTCCTTTCTGCTTACAACCAAACTGGGGGATAGAATATTGGCAAGATTAGGGGCTCTTCTGGCCACAAAATTAATTTTATTTTTAGTGAAAATCCGATTTAATAAATCATCACTAAGTAAAATAGGCAGATGTTTTTGTACTATTTTTACTATATCATGGAATTGGGGAGAAAAATTCGTTGTAAACGTCACACCATTATTCCTACTAAAATTGTTCTTATTTTTATTATTATCCCTAAATAAATCCGATCTATCTATTTCATTAACTATAATTTTTGCCCGATCTAGACACCATTTCGGGTAGCCCCTGTGTTTGAGCTTGGTAACAGCACAGTCCATTTCCACTTGTAGAGCCTCTGGACAGGAACAGTTGCGCTTTAACCTGATAAGTTCACCAAGCGGAATATTTTTAATGACATGCGGAGAATGACATGAACTGGCCATTAAAATGGAGTTGGAGTCCGTATCCTTATGGTAAGGAAGGATCTCCACTACACTGCCCTTCCCTATCAAAGTGACATCTAGGTAGTTAATGCTGGTGGAATTTGTTTGAAATGTGAATTTGAGATTAAAAGAATTTTGGTTGAGATGGTTAATGAAAGAATGTGCAGTGACCTCATCCCCTCTCCATATAATTAATACATCATCTATGTAACGTGTGTAAAAAACTAAATGATCTGAAAATTCATTATCTTCATTGAAAATGTAAAATTCCTCAAAAATGGCTACAACAATATTAGCAAGGGAGGGAGAGAATTTCCCTCCCATGCTAACGCCACATTTCTGCAGAAAAAACTTTTCATCAAAAGAAAAATAATTGTGCGTTAATAAAAAGTTGATTGCAGTAATGATGAAATTTTGTATGTGAATGGGATATGAACTGTGTTTTCTGAGAAACAACTGCAAACAATCAGAAGCTACATGATGTGGAATGGAAGGATAAAGACTGACAATATCACATGTCAGCCACATGTAGTTGACCTGCCAGGATATAGAATTCAAATTATTGATAAGGGATTTAGTGTCTCTGAGAAAACCTGGCAATTCTCTAACTAAAGGCTGCAAAAAATGATCCAACCAAGCACCAAGTTTTTCACCAAGGGAACCAATGCCGGATATAATGGGCCTAAATGGAGGGGGAAAAATACCTTTATGTAGTTTGGGGAGGGCATGGTACACAGGAATCACAGGATGATCCACTGTAAGATAATCAAAAATTTTTTGTGTAAAAATGCCCCCCTCCAAACCAGCCTGAAGCATTTTATCCATCTTTACCTTGAAGAAATTAGTTGGGTCCCCTTGTAAATGTAAATACGTATGATCATCAGACAAAATGGCATGGTTCATTTTGAAATACAAAAGAGCATCCAAAACAACAACCCCTCCCCCCTTGTCGGCTTCCCTGATAATTAAACCAGTGTTAGATTGTAAATCTTGTAAAGCCAAAACCTCTTGGGGGTTGAGATTGTTGTTTCTGACACCTGTGATCCTATCAAGAGCAACCAAATCCTCTTCAATGTGTTCCTGATAAATATCTAACACAGATGGTCTGGACTGAACAGGATAAAAAGAAGGATTACTTGTGATAAACCTGTCAGGAAGAAAATCATAATTTCTGGATTCTGATTCAAGCTGCCTCAAATCAGAAAGTTTTTTCAACTCACAAAATTTAGGAATCACATTAGAATCAAACATATCAGAACACAGATTAAGACTGGAATCATCCTGTGGATCTTCATTTTCGGTAAAATGGCACTTCAAAGTCAGATTTCTTGCCAACTTGTTAATGTCCAGCACTGTGTTGAAGAGATTGAATTTATTCGTGGGACAGAAACTAAGTCCTTTAGATAATACTGATAAATGGTGCTGTGAGAGAATCTGGGCTGAGAGGTTCCAAACTGGACAGGTTAATATCTCCGTTTCCTGCGGTCCGGATATCTGGTATTTAGGCCCATTATATCCGGCATTGGTTCACTTGGTGAAAAACTTGGTGCTTGGTTGGATCATTTTTTGCAGCCTTTAGTTAGAGAATTGCCAGGTTTTCTCAGAGACACTAAATCCCTTATCAATAATTTGAATTCTATATCCTGGCAGGGCAACTACATGTGGCTGACATGTGATATTGTCAGTCTTTATCCTTCCATTCCACATCATGTAGCTTCTGATTGTTTGCAGTTGTTTCTCAAAAAACACAGTTCATATCCCATTCACATACAAAATTTCATCATTACTGCAATCAACTTTTTATTAACGCACAATTATTTTTCTTTTGATGAAAAGTTTTTTCTGCAGAAATGTGGCGTTAGCATGGGAGGGAAATTCTTTCCCTCCCTTGCTAATATTGTTGTAGCCATTTTTGAGGAATTTTACATTTTCAATGAAGATAATGAATTTTCAGATCATATAGTTTTTTACACACGTTACATAGATGATGTATTAATTATATGGAGAGGGGATGAGGTCACTGCACATTCTTTCATTAACCATCTCAACCAAAATTCTTTTAATCTCAAATTCACATTTCAAACAAATTCCACCAGCATTAACTACCTAGATGTCACTTTGATAGGGAAGGGCAGTGTAGTGGAGATCCTTCCTTACCATAAGGATACGGACTCCAACTCCATTTTAATGGCCAGTTCATGTCATTCTCCGCATGTCATTAAAAATATTCCGCTTGGTGAACTTATCAGGTTAAAGCGCAACTGTTCCTGTCCAGAGGCTCTACAAGTGGAAATGGACTGTGCTGTTACCAAGCTCAAACACAGGGGCTACCCGAAATGGTGTCTAGATCGGGCAAAAATTATAGTTAATGAAATAGATAGATCGGATTTATTTAGGGATAATAATAAAAATAAGAACAATTTTAGTAGGAATAATGGTGTGACGTTTACAACGAATTTTTCTCCCCAATTCCATGATATAGTAAAAATAGTACAAAAACATCTGCCTATTTTACTTAGTGATGATTTATTAAATCGGATTTTCACTAAAAATAAAATTAATTTTGTGGCCAGAAGAGCCCCTAATCTTGCCAATATTCTATCCCCCAGTTTGGTTGTAAGCAGAAAGGACAATGCCATCTCTAAAAATTGGTTATCCTGCACAGGTTTTTTTGGCTGTGGGCACAATTTTTGCATCTCGTGCAAACATGCAAAAAAATGCAAATCATTTACATCTAATTATACAGGACTTTCCTATAACATTAACAGCTTTATAAACTGCAATACCCCAAATGTGGTTTATTTGATTGAGTGTATTTCCTGTCACGTTCAATATGTTGGCTGCACGAGTTGTCCCCTAAAACAAAGAATACGCAGACACATGTCAGACACATTAAATACATCTGCGGTAAATGTGTCTGCTGTTTCTAGACACTTTGCCTCTGTTCACAATAGATGTCTTGACAATCTTGTTTTCACAGGCATTGAAAAAGTTTCCAGACCTAAAAGGGGTGGGGATCTTAAAAGAAAGATTCTTAATAGAGAATCTTTCTGGATCTTCAAATTGGGCACGAGAATGCCGCATGGTCTGAATATGAGGAGAGATCTTGTTATGCAGTATACTTGAATTCCTGAATTATTTGTTCTTTATAGGACATACCTTTTTCAGTACCAATAACTATATCGTATTATACTGTAGTAATTATTGGATATTTGATGGTTTAAGGTTATTCCTTTAGCATTTGAATTTAAATTTTAACTATATAGCAATTTGGACATTAATAAATGTTTGTTTTTTTTTCCTTCCTATTTTTGTCCCTGTCAGGAGAAAAAAATCTTTCTTGTCTCTAAAGAGCCCCTTCTCTATAGATTATACCGGGCATATATATATATTTCTTATCATGTGATCTCTCTGGTTGCTTCTGTTTTTAATCAGTTTATGTATATATATTTTTTGGTGTTTTTTCCTTTATCTTCTGTTGTTGTGCTGACTTTTTGGTGCAGTGTCTCAGTTTCTATTCTTTCTCTTTTTTTTTTTTCCTCTTCTCTGTGCTCTCCACACTAAATGGGCTGGGTGGTAACACATCCAATCAATTCAACCTGTTTTTGTTGTGCACAGACTTTAAATACTGTCTTAGAGATTTCCTCTGCGCTTTCCATGATTAAGACCTATTTAGGTTGAAACGCGTAGGAAACAGCTCCTCTGTCTTGCCTCTCCATTTTTTGTCTTGCTTGGATGGAATATTAATATTTTTATTACCAATAAAGAAACTGTTTTTTAAGAAAATTCTCCTTTCTCCTGAAGTTGCTGGAATTTCTTCCTTTTCTTCACAACTTGTTCAATGTCCCATCCTGGTCCCCTATTGTGCTATTCCACACACGCACACACATATTATGCTCACCTTACCTTCCGTTCCATCGCCAGCTTCATGGTTCTTGAAGTTCGCCGGTACAGGATGTGTATCGGGTAACCATCGCGACCGATGCCGGAGCTTCCGCTGCCAGTGCGCTGATGTCAAAGGCAGGAGCCGCTTGCCTCTGATTGGCCAGCGCGCTTGCCTTTGAGTAGCGGCTGACAGTGGATGTTCCTCCATCGTCACGATGGTTACCCGATACACATCCTGTACCGGCGAACTACAAGAACCATGAGGCCGGTGATGGAATGGAAGGTAAGGTGAGCATAATATGTGTGTGTGCGTGCGTGTTTGTGTGTGTGTGTGTGTGTGTGTTTGTGCGGACTGCAAGAGCGGGTCAAAGCGCGGTGAAAGTACGGAACCGGAAGTGTGTGCGGTGAGTATTTGCTCGTACAGCAAAGCTTGCTCGTAAACTGAGTTACAAATTTACAGCAAGCTTTGCCCTTATTGCGAAATGCTCGCAAACTGGGTTACTCATAAACTGAGGTTCCACTGTTTAGATAATATGTGACTGGTATAATATCTGATATTCTGCACTCATAGTATATTATATACTATCATATACAGTGGAACCTTGGTTAACGAGAACAATCCGTTCTGGGAGTGTGCTTGTTAACCAAGTTACTCATTCAGCAAAGCAAGATTTCCCATAGGAAATCATTGCAATGCAGACAATTCGTTCCACAACTTGTTAAATGTCCCATCCTGGTCCCTTATTGTGTCATTCCACACATACGCAAACTCACACAAACTCACACAAACACACAAGTACGCACGCACATATTATGCTCATCTTACCTTCCGTTCCATTGCCGGTCTCCTGGGACTTGCTGTTCGCTAGTATGGGCTGTGTATCGGGTTACCATAACGACGAGGGAGGAACTTCCACTGCCAGAGCGCTGACGTCAAAGGCAGGAGACGCTTGCCTCTGATTGGCCAGCGCGCTGACTTTGAGTAGTGGTGACAGAGGAAGTTCCTGCTTCGTCGCTATGGTTGCTGCTGCACAGCCTATACCGGCGAACTACAGGACCCAGGAGACCGGCGATGGAACTGAAGTTACACAAATTATGCTCACCTTACCTTCTGTTCCATTGCCAGCCTCCTGGGTCTTGTAGTTCGCCGCGAGGACGTCACAATGTACCGGCGGACTACAAGAACCATGAGGCCGGCAGTGGAACGGAAGGTAAGGTGAGCATGATACTGTATGTGTGTGTGTGCGTGTGTGTTTGTGTGTGCTTGTGTGTGTTTGTGTGGACTGCAAGTGCGGGTTAGAGCGCGGTGGATGTACGGAACCGGAAGTATGTGTGGTGAGGATTTTGCACATACAGCAAAGCTTTCTCGTAAACCGAGTTACAAATTTACAGAAAGCTTTGCTTGTTAAGCGAAATTCTCGTTAACTGAGTTACTCGTTAAGCAAGGTTCCACTGTATTATCCTATATCTGACATCTAATGTCTGTAATCACTGAATATCATATACTGATCTATCTCTGAAGGAGATTATGGCATCCAGAGATCTGAAGTTATATACAGGGAATGTGACTGTTACATATTATGCTGAGTACAGAATATCAGATATTACCAGTGCATATTATCCTATGTATACCATCTGATGTCGTCTACGATTACAGCTACAAGTCGCTTGGGGTATGTCTCTATGAGTTTTGCACATCTAGAGACTGAAATTCTTGCCCATTCTTCCTTTGCAAACAGACCAAGCTGAGTGAGGTTGGATGGAGAGCGTTTGTGAACAGCAGTTTTCAGCTCTTTCCACAGATTCTCGTTTAGATTTGGGTCTGGACTTTGACTTGGCCATTCTAACACCTGCATACGTTTATTTGTGAACCATTCCATTGTAAATTTTGCTTCATGTTTTGGATAATTGTCTTGTTGAAAGACAATTCTCCGTCCCAGTCTCAGGTATTTTGCAGACTCCAACAGGTTTTCTTCAAGAATGGTACTGTATTTGGCTCCATACATCTTCCCATCAATTTTAACCATCTTCCCTGTCCCTGCTGAAGCAAAGCAGGCCCAAACTATGATGCTGCCACCACCATGTTTGATAGTGGGTATGGTGATGATCTGTGTTGCTTTTATGCCAAACATATCATTTGGCATTGTGCCCAAAAAGTTTAATTTTGGTTTAATCTGACCAGAGCACCTTCTTCCACATGTTTGGCGTGTCTCCCAAGTGGCTTGTGCCAAACTTTAAACAACACTTTATGGATATCTTTGAGAAATGGCTTTCTTCTTGTCACTCTTCCATAATAGCCAGATTTGTGCAGTGTACGACTGATTGTTGTCCTATGGACAGACTCTCCCACCTCAGCTGTATATCTCTGCAATTCATCCAGAGTGATCATGGGCCTCTTGGCTGCATCTCTGATCAGTCTTCTCTTTGTTTGACATGAAATTTTTGAGGGACGGCCGGGTCTTGGTAGATTTGCAGTGGTATGATACTCCTTCCAATTCAATATGATCGCTTGCACAGTGCTTCTTGGGATGTTTAAAGTTTTGGAAATCTTTTTGCAACAAAATCTGGCTTTAGACTTCTCCACAACAGTATCACGGACCTGCCTGTTGTGTTCCTTGGTCTTCATGATACTTTCTGTGCTTTAAACAGAACACTGAGTCTATCACAGAGCAGGTGCATTTATACAGAGACTTCATTACACACAGGTGGATTATATTTATCATCATTAGTCATTTAGGACAACTTTAAATCATTCAGAGATTCTCAATGAACTGCTGAAGTGAGTTTGCTGAATAATATTGCATGCCCCAATTTTCATTTTTTATTAAAATTTAAAATAAGCAATAAATATCGTTCACCTTCACAATTGTGTCCCACTTGTTGATTCTTCACCGTAAAATTTCAATTTTTTTATCATTATTTTTGAAGCCTGAAATGTTGGAAAAGGTTGAAAATTTCAAGGGGCCGAATACTTTCGCATAGCACTGTATATAGATTAAGGAGACATTATAGATACAGATATACATAGGTTACCCGTACATACATAAATAATATACTTACAGCAATATACCTAATACATAGAAATAGAAAATAATAGCATTTCCATTTATTGTCTTTCTGTTACTGTTATGTAAAAGTAAGAAGCTTTGCCATTATTTTTGACATGTTAATGACTCGCCCTCCCCAGGGCCTTAGGTGACTTGGTGTCGGGCCAGACTAGTCAGGGGTAGTAAGCGGTGGCGGGGCCCGACTTCGTGACCCTGGCGGAGTCAATTAATATGGCGGTATGGGGGGAGATGATGATGGGAGTTGTAGTTAATGTTTTGTAAAATTCGTGACGCCACCTGTGGTATTTTGTGGCTATGAGGCCGCGGCTGCGCTTCAGGTTCCCCGGGGCAGATGGTGATGGCGCAGCTCAGGTGATCTCTTGCTCCCCACAGGTGGAGCGAGACCCCGGGGCACAGTATCAAAGTCTATTTTGGTAGCCCGGTGGACTTCAGGGTGCGGGGCCGGGATACGGATAATAACAGACCAACACAGCAATTTCTTTACCTCCTTCCTTTTACTCTGCAACACCCGGTGAAGTCCTGGGAGACCGGTACAGATGGTGGTAGCAATCCAGTTGGCCTGGAAGCAGTTGGGGGTGTATCTCCTTGGCCAGGTGAGTATTGAGGCCTTCTCCCTACGCTTTCTTCTTTTCTACAGGACCCCGCTGCGTTGGTTCAACAGAGGCCCTTCTCTGCTGGGACTTGTGGTACTTCCCATTCCCGTATGGTAGGCTGCTCGGGCCTACACTAATGCCACTCTGCTGGAGACAACACCCTTAAAGTGCGGCTGTACCTTCGGGTTGTTTTGGGGCCAGGAGACCTGCAGTCCTCCTGCCCTTCGGATTCGGTTACTGGGACTCAAGAACCCTTGCAACCACAGACTCCGATGTCCGATTTTTAGCGTTTTCTTCTGAGGCGAGCAAGTTCAGCTCCTCTCTCCCCAGAATCTTCCTCCTGTGCTTCTCTGCAGACCTTGCTTTTCTGGGCTGAGCTATCTTAGCCCCAGATCCCAGCTCGCATTTCCGCACTACTCCAGTTCCTCACTCAAGCTCCTCTCTCCTCAGCCGTCTGCTTTCAACTCTTGACTGGACTGGACTCCTGTCAACTGTCACTTTTCTCTCTGACTGAAAACTCACTCAGGCCAGACCTGTCTGGTTCTAACTGGTTCTCCTCACTACCTCTCTAACTCCTCCCCCAGGTCAGAGCTCCCCCTGCTTACCTGAGTAGGAACTGCACTGTTTGTAGGTAATTACTGGCCAAGGGACTCCCCCTATTGCTTCCAGGCTTAGTATTGACCTTTGTGGGACAACACTACTGTGGCAACCAGACCTCTGGGGCGCCACATTAATAAATTGTATCCTATCACTTCCTTTGTGTTTTTTGGTCCACTTTGGGAATGGGCAATCACACACACATCACACTGCACTAAACAATGTACCACCTTCAATTATAGTCACAACAGCTTACAAGAAATCATATAGTGTAAATACACACACAACACTCAGGGCAGACACCACATAGTGAACACAGCTCAAGAAACACAACACCAGAAAACAATATACAGCACACAACAAGGAATAGACAGTGCACAGGGGTGAAAGAGGTCAAAAGACTTAACACATACAATACACAAATGCAGAGGGATGAAATACAACAGATATTTTGGAAAGTGCAAACTGTGTGACACATGTCCACTGCTCCTGTCAGCACCACTAAGCATTAACAGATGTTTATTTCACCGCACTCCCGATGCGATAGCATCGGGCCTATTTCTAGTAAATAGAATAATCATAACCTGATACATATACCAGACTAATAAATACATAAATACACTTTAACCTTTGTCCGGCTGAATAGGTACAATTGTAACTATTCCGTTTTAAAATTGCAATACATTTTTTTTCCAAAAGCCGTAGAGGGCTGAAATTTCGTGACATCTCTGCAGTTTTGGTCCAGAATATATTGGCCAAATTTCAATAAAATATCTCCACCCCCATCCGAGATAAGGGGTCGCTGTTAACGTTGTAAAATTATGCAGCCTGACGAAGGTTAAATAGTAAAATAACCAGTGCAAATATAAAAGGATAGAAAACGACCAAAGACTATATAACATCCAAAAAAATAATAATATATTAAGTGAATCCAAGTGTATATAGTATACAAAGAGATATATATATAGACCAAAGTGACTAGTGCTTTTGTAAAAAATACCCTGTGAAAATATCAATACCATTACTATGTAAATAATTATTTCAACCTGTATTTTATGTGATGTCCACAAGATGGCACCAAAGTATAACAAATCAAGCGTCAATGCCACAATTCCTTGTTGTACTTTGTGCCATCTGGTGGACATAACATAGAATACCGGTTGAAACAATTATTTGCATAGTCAGTATTGCTATTGATATTTACACAGGGTATTTTTTACAAAAGCACTAGTCACTTTGGTCTATATAATTCCTTTATACACTTGTATTCACTTAATATATTATTATTTATTTTTTTGGATGGTATATAGTCTTTGGTGCTTTTTCTATCCTTTTATATTTGCACTGGTTATTTTACTATTTAAACAGTGTATTTATTATACTGATATATGTAATATATTTTAGACCTAACTGACTTTTTTATATCAGGTTAGAATTATCCTATTTACGTAGTTTGATCTATGTTTGCCCTGTATGCTGCACTGTCCCCCCTAACACGGTTTCTGTATATTCTCTCTTTTGTAATGATTTTAATATTTTTCAATAAAATCTATTTTAATGTTATCCTTGTTTTTGCTCCTATATGTGTGGATCTATTATAATCTACCATTGGTTGTTATTGTTGAGCTTGGGGAGCTTTTAGGTATAGGGAAGAATTTCTTTTCCCCTATATATAATATATGACCATTTTTTGTTTGTATGAAATGGAAAACTACTGCATTTTTTAAAGAATGCTAAGTGTGAATATAGCCAAAGGGGTAGAAGAGGCGGTTATTATCTCTAGTTACATTTTTCTTAGAAAACATGTCATTATATATGAAAACATTTTTCCTAACCTTTTGTCCATTAACATCAATTTCAAATATTTTTCGTGTTTTATTGTCAGTCTGTAAAAGTGTCATAATACTCCCACAACATCGTTTTCAGCAGTGACCTGGGAGTCAGATGTGTCCAGGCATCTTCCCCATGCTGTTCCCATTCCATTTCAGAGATGTTTGCATCCATTTCAGGTATTTTTCAGGCCCTCCACAGACCTCCCAGTGGGGTCTGCCGGAAATATACTCAAGTGTCCCAGTGGCTTCCATTATGCTTGTTACTCGAGACGCGTGCCCGAGCATTAGACATCGCTCAACTTGAGAAAGAGCACCCAAGCATGGTAGTGCTTGCCCATCACTTATGACTACCTAAGGTAAAGAACACAGCTAAGGGCTGGTGTTATCATGCTTGGAAGGCCCATGGTTATTTAGTCATTCCCAGCCTAATAATATCAGCCCTCAGCCACCCCAGAATTAGCACATTACATTAGATGTGACAATTCTAGTGCTTCGCCCGTGCCCTTTCCGATTGTCCTGATGCAGGGTTAATCAGGTTAATATTTTAAGGGGTTGATATTAGCTGTGTAATGTCAGCTGACAACAAGCCCTGGTGTTAGTAATGGCGAGGTGTCTATCAGACACTCCCATTATTATTCCAGTAATCCAATAAAAAAACACAGGAAAAAATAGTTTATTTGAATATAGACTCCCCACACTATCCCTCGTTCACCAATTTTTTATCAAAACTGTTCCCATGAAGTTCCATTATAGTCCAAGTTTCCCAATTGCAGCTCCAGCCACTGTGAATATTGGATTACTGGATTACTAATGGGGGTGTCGGATAGACACCTGTCCATTATTTAATCATTGGGCTTTATGTCAGCTGACATTATAGAGCTAACACAAGATTGTGTTGGTAAAAGGCCCTGTCAGAGATGGGCCTACCGTGATCTTGGGAATGAACGTCTTGAGGGAAGTAGGTCATTTCCTAGCTGAGGATCCGCAGGGAAGACGTTTGACCCGGGAGACCAGTCAACACCCAACTTGTAGGACTTTCCTACAGCTCATTTGGGTTTGCTAGATTCAGAAGCTACCTGCGGCCTCTCACTACTTGGGGAAGGTCGTGGTGCCCCCACGTACTGCACTGACTTTGCCGGTAAGGCAGACGGTGCTCATCATGCCAGTTTTGGCACGATTGCCCATGGAAGGAGTTGAGGTGCAAGTGGAACCTACAGAAGAGGCGGAGAAGATCCAAAGGCTGTTGGTCGCACAGACCCTAACGACAGTCCAGCAGGGGCGGGTGCTGGTGAGGTGCCTTAACTTGAGTGGAGAAAGCGTTCAGCTCGTCTCGAAGAGAGAAGTGGCTCGGATCTCTGTAATGCCTGAGACGCTCACACCAGCGGAAGCTGTGGAGCTGGTTCCCGTCAGGGGAGACCCGTGGATCCTATACATGGCCCCTTGCTCAGAGAGAGGAGAGGGGTAATGCTGGAAGTGGATGCACCCTCCTAAAACAGATGGAGATGGATCTGACTGAGTTTCCCCCCAAACAAGTCGGGCAAGTGGAGGAAAATGTTGAGACAGTACCAACTTGTGTTCGCATAACATTATGATGACTTTTGGTGCACCACCGACATTCAACATGAGATCCCAACGGGGGACACCACCCCCATCTGAGAGAGGTACCAACAGATTCCACCTAGTATGTATCAAGAAAGAACTGTTGTTGAACAAGCTGCAGAATGTGGTGATCCAGGAGAGCTAGAGCCCTTGGGCAGCCCCAATCATCTTGGTTAGGAAGAAGGATGGCACTTTGTGGTTTTGTGCGGATTACAGATGACTGAATGCTTGTACTGTCCGGGACTCCTATCCCTTACCGAGAATAGAAGAATACCTATCGGCCTTGGGGAAGGCAAAATACTTCTCTTCTCTAGACCTGGCAAGTGGGTACTGGCAGGTTCCCATGGCTGAAAAAGACCAGATGAAGACAGTTTTTATCCTCCCCATGTTTTTTTTTTTTTAGTTTAATAGGATGCCATTTGGGCTGACCAATGCCCCGTGGATGTTCCAGCACGTGATGTAGAAGTGTCTGGGAGACCTAAACTTCGAGTCAACCTTGATATATCTGGACGATATTATTATTTATTCTTCCACCTTCAAGTAACATCTTAACTGGCTGAGTCAAGTGTCGGAGCGACTGCAGAGGCATGGGCTGAAGGTCAAACCCCGGAAATGCCATCTGTTTTAAAGAGAAATTGAATACCTCAGGCACACAGTGTCCAGTGAGGGGGTGTACCCAACTTCAGAAAAGATCGCTACAGTGCAAAAATGGCCAACTCCCATGACATTGAGAGAACTCCGGGCTTTCCTAGGCCTATCCAGGAGCTACAGAAGGTTCATCAAGGACTTTACCTAGATCACGGCACCCCTGGACTATTCAGGTCGTCACAGGGTACTGCACAATCTTTACTGCCTCCACCAGCAAATACAAATCCTAGATACACTTTGCACCACACCCTGTCAGGCACACCAGTGGGCTGATAAAGCTGGAATAGGGCCGCCAACCTAGGGGTCAGGCAGGGAGGTGGGAGGAGTCAAGTCAGTCGAGTGGTAGCCCTTGAGTTGTGAGGAGCTCTGAGGAATCTGGGAGTTGTAACTCCCAGGGGAGAAGGAGATTAGGTTGCAGACGGTGGTCTGGACATAGAGGAGTCGGACCCCCGGTCGCAGGGGATTGGGGCTAGGTGCCTGGGACCTGTCTTGAAGGACGGTCAGCAGCCTGGGCCTAATCACCGGTCCAGGACTGAAGGCACGACGGGGTACACAGACCCTAGGTCCGGGAGAAGCTTCAGGTGACTCGGCAATTAACCTGCAGAGAACAGGGCCTCTATGGACTGTTCCCACGAAGCTCAGAGATCGGGGGCACTAGCGGAACGAGGGGGATAGGGCTTTCCAAACAAGCAGCCCACTGAAATCCCAAGCGTGAGATCCTGAGAGCAAGCTTTTCTACTTAGTGGGAGTGGGGCCCGGAAAGCTCCAAGCTGATGGGCCACAACGGACACTCTAAAATATGGTGCCAGGAGGCAGGCCACAGACCACCAGGCAGTGCTGCAGGGCACGGGACCTGGACGAGCTCTCCCAAGAGGGCAGCGGCACCCAGAGACTTGGTTTACCCTGTTGTCAGCGTCTGCTTTATTCCTGAGTGAGTACCTGACTAACCCTTGCAACCAGCGAGCCTGCGCTCTCCCTGCACCCCAAACCACCATCCTAAATCCCGGGGTCTTTCCCTACCCGTGGAGGATAACGTCACCTTGCTGCCCTACTCCATCTCCCCGGGTACTCCCAACGGCAGCGGCAGTACTCCCAATTACCGTACACCACGAGTGGTGTCACGAACTCTCTCTCCCCTGTAAATACCCCCTTTCTTCATTTCAGTGTGGCCCCTAGCCCCCGGGTCCAGAGACCCTCGAGCCATGAGTAATCACCCCCACGGATCCGAGCGGTTCGACCGCTGCAGGGGTGGCACACATGCACTTTTGTGAGGGACAGCAGGGAATACCCAAAATCAGCCTCTCCAGTGGGGCCCTGAGAAGAAGAAGCCTTCTGGACGCTATAAAAATTGCACTAACTAATGCCCCCATCCTGGTCTATGCAGAATTCAACCACCCCTTCGTATTGCACACTGACGGCAGTCTCTATAGGCTGGGAGCGGCGCTGGCTCAACTTCAGGAAGGACAATAGAGGGTCGTAGCGTATGCCAGTCTTTCCCTGCGGGACTCAGAGAAGAATCCCAACAACTATAGCTTGTTCAAGCTGGAGCTGCTGGCCTTGGTATGGGCGATGACTGAAAAGTTTGCTGAATACCTATCCGAAGCAGACGTCCAAGTGCGCACCTACAACAACCCCCTCACTCACCTAGAAAATGCAAAACTGGGCGCCCTGGAACAAAACTGGGTTGTCACAATGTCCAGGTTCCGGTATAAAATCTCCTACCGGTTGAAAGCCGAAAACACACAAGCTGATGCGTTGTCAAGAGTGACCCTGGGCCGATCGACGTGGAATATTGATGAAGAGCTGGAGGGAGATGAGACACCCAATTTTAAGCGCTCTCCAGCGGCATTGGTGAAGGCCCAAGAAGCTGGGGAAGAATCTCAGCCTACCCAACTCCTGGGACGCCCTAGGTAGGAGTGGGTGCATTTACAGCAGGCTCACCCCGAGCTGGCCAAGATACGTACCTGGGTGACTCTTAATCAGCGACCCCGCCGGTAGGAAAGAGAGAGCCTTTTAGTGTTGGCTCTGCAACTCCTTGGTCAGTGGGAGCATCTTGCTATGAAGCATGGGCTACTCTATTGGTGGATCCAGTTGCCGAGGAAGTTTGGGACCACCTCCCAAGTGGTGATCCCAAGAACCACACAGGATATTATGACTAACGTAGAACACTCTTACACCACCAAAAAAGCTAAGTCTAAAACAATATTTTATTAATAAATATTAAAAAAACCACTTATAGTATCCTATCATTCAGCATTGAACATGATACATCAAGAAAACACATTAGTATTCTAAGTGATCCCCTGATGATCCCCTTTTTATTGCGTGAGGGTATCTGTAAGATAAGTAGACCTCTCGACTCCTACCTAACAACCAATATATATTCTGTTCCTCAATTAGAGAAATTTATACCACTAGGGAACTATATTGAATATTTAACGCAAAAATTGTTGATTTGTATGTTTGTGGTTTTTGTTTGTATCACAGTTTGTGCACCTGGCTTTTGGTGGTGGTTGCCCTTACTAGAGAGAAATAGGGGCAGAGAGGGTTAGTCGTCCGGAGAGGGGGGTTTTCCAAAAAATTAAGGCACCCTCCTCTGGTAGGAAGGGGAATCTAGGATCTAGGTAGACAGGTCTCATCCCGTGTATTGGAAAACCATCTATCGATTTCTGAACTCTGCCTCTCTCCCGTGTTACCATCTGGTATGGGTATAGCACTCACTGATACCCACACTATATGTGTTTTCTTGATGTATCTATGTTCTATGCTGAATTAGAGGATACTATAAGTGTCTTTTTTAAAATCTATTAATAAAACATTGTTTTAGAGGTAGCTTTTTTGGTGGTGCAAGTGGTAATCCCGGAAGGAATAGTGTCATGCCTGGCCAAAGAAGATCTTGGGACGGGTTCAACTTCAGAGTGGAGAAGACTTTCCACTGGCTGCAATGGCTGGTATATTGGCCTCAGTTTCGTTGGGCCATGGAGCACATTTGCCGGACATGTCGACAATGTGAATTGGTCAAATCTCCTGAACAACAGGCCCCTACACAGGTATTGAGAACATCTGAACCCTGGAGATACTAATGGTCGCCAACCTGACCATTTGTCCAGCAGTTATGAATACTGTCTGGTGATGACGGGAACCACTTCACAAAGTTTGTCGTTGTGACACCCACGAGCAATCAGATGTCCTTGTCTGCAGCCCGATCTATCTGCTGGGACTTCATCCACGTGTATGGGTGCCCATAGAGGATCCACTCTGATCAAAGAGCGTGTTTCCAGGGAAAGGTGATGGAAGAATTGCATCGGCTGTACGACATCGAGAAGTCTTGCACCACTCCCACTCAGCCCCAAGGGAATGGGGCCAGCGAATGCTTTAATAGAACACTTCTGCAAATGTTACAAAGTCTGGAAGAGGATCAGAAAGGGAAATGGACCGAGTTTGTTTTAGAACTAATGTGGGTGTACTACAATAAGGTGCACACCACCACGTGATATTCTCCGTATACCCTCATGTTCGGCCGGGAGGGCCACGATATCAAAGAGATGGAACTCTGTCCAGAGAAAGATTGGCCCTGGTCGGACATAGTCTCCTGGCCCTCCGGCAGCTTGTTCAACAGATTCCGGGAGCTGAACCATCCTGACATGACACCGGTGCAAGAGGCACCTTTACACCCCGGGAATCAAGTGCTAGTGCAGGCCAAACTGTCGAAGACTATACTGGACTATCACTGGGAAGCTGTGCCGTACCATGTGGTGAAGAGAGTGCACCCTGACAATCCGGTGTATGAGGTATAACCAGAATGGAAAGAGAGAGGTCGTAGCCGAGTCCTATATCGGAATATTCGCCGTCCCTGCCTGTCCAAAACAGAGTAACCCCGGCCGCAGAGCTCACTAGAAGCACCAATATCGGTGACTGGAGGGGCCATGGGTGATGAAGAAGCGTGGTGGATGCCTCCTGTCGAACCTCCTTAGGTGATGTACCCACTCCCAACACCAGAGGATGGAGGACCCCAGGCTGAGTCCCAAACCAAAGCCATCGAACTGCTGAGCCCTCATGCTAAACTGCCCCCAAAGAGACTTCAGAGGTTTGAGTGGGCCAATGCTTGTGTCCCCCCTTCAATATATGCAAAAGACAAGTTACATAGTTACATAGTTACTTAGGTTGAAAAAAGACCTAGGTCCATCTTGTTCAACCTTCCTCCACCAGTTCTACATTTGGTCACTAAGTCATTTATAACTAACAATGTTGTGTGTACTGAGGAAATCATCGAGCCCTTTTTTAAAAGCTGTTATATTATCTGCCATTACTACCTCTTGTGGTAGGGCATTCCACAGTCTGACTGCTCTAACTGTAAAGAACCACCCTTTCCTATTTAGCTGCCGGAATTGCTTTTCTTACACTCGCAGTGTATGCCCTCTGGTCCCTAGTATTGTCTTTGCAAGAAATAAGTCATGTGCTAGTCCTTTATATTGACCACACATGTATTTATACAAATAAATGAGATCTCCTCTGAGACGTATTTTTTCTAAGCTAAACATATCTAACTTTTTCAACCTGTCATCATATGTGAGGCCTTCCATTCCTTGTAGTAGTCTATTTGCCCGCCTTTGAACTGACTAACTTCTGAATGTCCTTTTTAAAATGTGGAGCCAAAACTGGATCCCATATTCCAGATGTGGCCTTACGTTGGGATCACGGGATCTAATCTCTCTTTTTATACACCCTAAAATCTTGTTTGCTTTAGCAGCTGCTGCTTGACATTGAGTGCTTCTTATTTGTAATAAGAATACCCAAGTCCTTCTCCTGTTCTGTAGTCCCGAGTTTACTTTCATTTAATGTATACGCAGTTATAGGATTACTCTGTCCTAGGTGCATTACTTTACATTTATCAACATTAAATCTCATTTGCCAAGTATCTGCCCATTCTGACATCTTATCCAGATCTTTTTGTAATATGCTACTATCAAGGTAAGTTTTTAATATCCTACACAGTTTGGTGTCATCAGCAAAGACTGACACTTTACTATCAATCCCATCCACAAGGTCATTAATAAAGAGATTAAAAAAAAGTGGTCCTAGCACAGATCCCTGTGGCACCTCACTGCTGACTATTGCCCATTTAGAGAATGTACCATTTATGACTACTCTTTGTTTCCCATCTTTTAGCCAATTCCTTACCCAGTTGCATATAGTTTCCCCTAGTCCTCGCTTCTGGAGCTTTAGTATAAGGCTATTATGTGGTACAGTATCAAATGCCTTTGAAAAGTCCAAATAAATCACATCAGCTGCATTACCAATATCCAGGTTTGCACTTACCCCCTCATAGAACCCCAACAGGTTGGTTAGACATGACTTATCTTTCATGAATCCATGCTGTTTGTCAGTTATTATATTATTTTCTGCAATATATTTTTGCATGTCATCCCTTAAAATGCCCTCAAAAACTTTGCATACTACTGATGTCAGGCTTACTGGACAGTAGTTGCCTGGATCTACCCTCTTACCTTTCTTAAATATCGGTACCACATCAGCAATCCTCCAATCCTGAGGCACCAACCCTTTTACAAGCGAGTCTAAAAAGATGAGATACAGCGGTCTGTTGATTACGGAGCTCAATTCCCTCAATATTCGTGGATGAATGCCATCTGGCCCTGGGGATTTGTTAATGTTTAATTTACTCAGACGTAGGCAAACTTCTTCCTGTGTTAAATTAATTATATCGGGTGGTGAACTTTGATTTTTCACTTGTTAAATGATCCCTGGTACAGTCAGTTCCTTGGTGAACACAGATGAGAAATGCCTATTTAATATCTCAGTCTTTTGTTTGTCCTCTATAACTAACTTGTTATTATATTTTAAGGGGCCAATACTATCCTTTGTTTTTCTTTTGGCATTAATGTATTTATAAAAGATTTTGGGATTTATTTTAATGTCATTGGCGATTTTTGTTTCAGTAGCTAGTTTTGCTTGCTTGATTTCTTTTATAAATATTTTTTGTCTTCTGAAATGCTATTTCTGTATTCTCAGCCTTCAAGATTTTAAACGCCCTTTGTTTTTGTTTTATTATACTTTGTACAGTCGTATTTCTCCATAGTGGTTTATTTTTATTACTGGACATTTTATTACCAGAAGGTATAAGTTTTTTACAGGACTCTGGCAGTATATCCTTAAAATTACCCCCATTTATGTTCCATATCCCCAGTTACCATAACATTGTCCCAATCTACACATTTAGGCCCTTCCCTTAATTTGTTGAAATCAGCTTTCCTAAAATTTCAGGTTTTAGCATTTCCCCTTTGAAATGTTCTATTGAATATTACTTTGAAGCTTACCATATTATGATCGTTGGTGCCCAAGTGCTCCCGGACCTGTAGATCTGAAATTGTATTCGGTCTATTTGACAGGACCTGATCTAGCAAATTATCTCCCCTGGTTGGTTCATCTACCATCTGAGAGAGGAAATTGTCTTGAATAGTAGATAAGAACTTACAGCTTTTAGCACAACCAGAAGATTCTATGTCCCACTGTATGTCTGGATAGTTGAAATCCCCCATAATAAGAACCCGATTATTAATATTATTAGCTGCCTTTTCAATTTGTTCCAGCATTTCACCCTTAATTTGTTCAGGTATGTTAGGACGCTTATAGCAAACTCCAATTAGCATTTTTCCATTATTCCCCTCCCCATGTACATTTACCCATACTGACTCTACATTGTTAATTTTCCCCCCAATGTCATCATTCAACACATGAATTTATCAAATCTAACCTAAAACCTATGTATAATGTGTCGCCCTGGACAAGCCAGGGGCCACAGAGCACAACACCAACACACCCCACACTCCCTGCAGGCACATCAAGGCCAGACACAAAACCCTTGTTGCCTTCCTCCAGGGGCTGATGTCCACACCAGGGGGTGGAGCCAGGCGGTTGGTCTCCACCCACCAAGGAGTTCACAGTCCTGGAGGAGGGAAAACAGGCAGTCTAGTTTGGAGGAGGAAGTGGAAGGAGGTGAAGTAGAGAGATAGAGTTTGGAGAGGAAAGAGAGCAGTTGGAGTAGTAAAAGTGGAAAGAGAAAAGTGACAGCAAGACAGCCTGAAGTTGGTCCGGGTGTGTGGTCCGGACAGAACAGCAAGGTTGGCAGACGGTGGTGACCGTCTGCAGGAGTGGCCGATTGGAGTCTACCGTAAGGACCGTGGACGGGTGGTGGCCCAGCGGTACCGGACCGATACACAAAGAGAAGCCAGCACCAGTGGCAGGGGCCTTTCGGACCCCGGCAAGGCTAGGAGTCGCCGTGAAGTTGCCGAATCCGTTAGTGAAGGGGACCTCCGGGTTTCCAAACAGTCAAGTCCCGACAGAAGGCAACCGTCCAACCGTGAAGGGGAGACACCGCCACCGCCAAGGGCAACCGTTTCCCAGGGCCAGCGCCTGCGGGCAAAAGGGGCTCCTCCGGCCTACATCCAAGTCGGGGAGCGGGTTACCGGTGGGAACCCATCGGAATCAACATAGAACATAGGTGCAGGGAGAGACAGTCACCGCTAACCTGCAGGGAACAACAACACCGCAGCCGTCCGAGGGACCCGTCCATCCAGCCGCTTGTTTTACCGTGAACTGTGTCATCATCATTGGGCTGAGTGAGTACCTCCGTGCCGTGCGGCACAGCGCTGCCCCTGCGACCCTGCACCTCATCAGGCCCCGCAACCCGCCTGTCATTCAACCCTTACCCCATCACCCGGCCCCGGGACAACCAACCCCCTACCCACGGAGGGGAGGATTTACAACCAAAGCTGCTCCTTGTCACCGCTCCTGGGATCCCCGTCCAGAGCAGCGGTGGTGTCCACACAATCACCACAACCGTGGGTGGCATCACGGACAATATCCCTAAAACCCAAACCACCCCTTTTCACTCACGGGCAAGGAGCGCCGCTCGAGTCCCCGGGATCCGGCCCATCGCTCGAGCCACCGAGCAGCAGCAGCCGCAGAGCAGCGGCAGCTGGACCCGAGCAGTGGGAGAGCGCAGCGTCCCCTCCTCCGCCCGCGACAACTTGGCGTCACGAATAGGATCTTACCGCTCTGCCGTCTGGTAGAGGTGCACCTTGTTACCGCTGGAGGTGTCCGGCCGAAAAATTTCAGAAGCCTCCATATTTGGCGCGAAAAGTTCCCGCTCGAGTGTCTCCTCGAGTAGTGGAGGCGCGAAGGCCAAAACCCCGCCCCTGTAGAGGAGGAGCCGGAAAGAGGCTAAGGGGGACGGAAACAAGATGTCTGCGCCCGAAGGAGCTGCTGGAGGAGCGGCGGTCGCAGCCGCAGTGGCACCCGTGGATGGGAATGGGCCTGCCCAGGTCCCGGCCGCGCTGGCGGGGGGTGCCGCGGTCCCAGCTCTCGCTCAGGTGATGCCGTTCTCCTTGCCCTATGTGCCCGGAGCTACCTGGCTGCCGCAGTACGACGGGAAACCTGATGCATTACAGGTCTTCCGGAAGAAGCTTAGCCCGCTCCTAGAATTTTACCCCTTGACTGATAAGCAACGTGCAGCGGTAGTGCTGGGGCAGCTAACCGGCGCGGCTGAGCAGGAGGCGGAGACCTGGGCCAAGGGGGACCGGTTCTCTGTAGCCACCATCTTTGAGAAACTACAGACTGCCTTTGAGACCCGTACCGAAGCCGAGCTGAGGATGCAGTTTTACCAATGTCGGCAACGGCCTGTGGACAGCATTCGGGACTACGCTTTACGTCTGCAAACCGCCCTCCGCACACTGAAGCGGGTGGACACCATCAATGAGGCGGACAGCAACAAAATGTTAGTAGAGCAATTTGTGCAGGGGATGAGGTCCTCCGAGGATCGCAAACAACTCCGGCTGTGGGCCCTAGAACACCCTGATGTGGACTTTGCTGTGTTAAAGGAACGGGCCATTAAAGCTCTGCAACCCCCAGCTTCGGAAGTCTTGGAACCAGCCCCGTGGCCAGTTGAGACGGCCCCCGTCGTGGTGGCCCCTGCCCTACCGGCATCTCCAGTACCTACAGCTCCAAGCAGCACGATGGAAGAACTGGCTGCCCAGGTCCGCCGCATGGATGGAGACCTCGCCAAGATCCTCGCCGCACTCCAGCCTCAGACCAGATCCCAGCCTCCAGCAGAGATACAGCTTGCCGACCGTCCTGAGGACATCCCCTGGATGCAGCGGAGAAGAACCAATGACTCACGGTATGGACCCCCGATTTGTTACAGGTGCAGCAAACCCGGCCACTACTCCCGACGGTGTCCGTTAAACGAGCAACCCCTGGGGCCACGGGCCAATCCTCAGGAGTAGAACCCCTTGGCCCCCCAGACTGGCGGGACCGATACATCGGGGCCCGACCCATCATCCCCGTGGCTGTGGACGGCATACCGGTGATGGCTCTACTGGATACTGGATCACAGGTAACCACCATACCATACACATTGTATCAACGGTATTGGGGGAACGACGAGCTGGCTCCCCCAGATGCTAGTATAACACTGATTGCTGCTGATGGACTCCCATTGACCCAAGTGGGATACAAACAAGTGGCCATGACTGTGGGGCGAGCTGAACTGCAACATCAGGGTATGATTGTGATAATGAATGAACCCAGTGATCATAACCCGAAGATAGTGCTAGGAACCAATGTGATGGAGCACTGTATGAGTGATGTGTTGACCCTACTGCAGCAGCTGGCCGCCACGGCGGCGGGGAGCCGACAGAGAGCTGTGCAGCGTGAGATCCAAGTCTTGATGTACCGCCAGCATGTGAACTCGACGGGAGGAGAGATTGGTGGGGTGAGAGTGATGGATGTTGCCCCGTTGATTGTGCCCCCTAGGAGTGAGATGATGATTTGGTGTAGGGCAGCAGTAGGGCCTCAGGGGCGTGACTACCCTGCCATGATAGAGCCCATGCCCTCCGAGCACTGGCCCACAGTAATGGCCGCCCGAGGGGTGGTAGATGTAAAGAAGGGGAGAGTGCCTGTGAGGGTGCTGAACTGTGGGGAGGAAGAAGTCAGGCTTCCCCGGTATGCTACACTTGCTAAGTTGCTCACTCTGGATCCCCACACCATCCGCGAGGCAGTCCCCCCAACCTCACCACCGACTGCCAGCACTCACCCGCCCCAAGGGTGGACCTCAAAGGTGGTATTTTCGGAAATACTACCTGTGCCACGAGCCACACCAGAGAGGCAAAGAGAGATCAGGGAGGTTAACAGGTGGCTCAAGAATTGGTGTAGGAAAGAGGGTTTTGGGTTCCTGGAGAATTGGGCCGACTTTTCAGTTGGCTACAGATTCTATGCTAGGGATGGGCTGCATCTTAATGGGGAGGGTGCAGCTCTGCTGGGGCAGAAAATGGCTAGAAGGTTGGAGGAGTGTTTAAACTAGGAATGGGGGGCGAGGGTATTCACTTTATAGAAGGGGAATGTAGTGCAGATAGTGACCAGGGCACAAGTAATGAAATTGGGGGTGGTACGGGGGGAAGGGTTAGGACAGTCAATACAGTAAGCAGGAATATAGGTACAGAGTCATACGTAACGTGCATGTACACTAATGCCCGAAGCCTCACAAATAAGGTGGAGGAATTAGAATTAATATTGTTGGAAGAAAATTATGATATAGTGGGGATATCAGAGACATGGCTGGATGAGAGCTATGACTGGGCTGTTAATTTACAGGATTATAGCCTATTCAGGAATGACCGTACAAATAAGCGAGGGGGAGGTGTGTGTCTATATGTAAAATCATCCTTAAAACCCATCCTGCGTGACAACATATGTGAGGGTACTGAGAATGTAGAGTCCCTATGGGTGGAGATAAGGGGGGGGAGAATGAATAATAAAATACTGATAGGGGTGTGTTATAAGACGCCGAATATTATGGAAGAGGTAGAGAATCTCCTCATAAAGCAAATTGATAAAGCAGCGAGTCTCGGAGAGGTAATTATTATGGGGGACTTTAACTATCCTGATATAAATTGGGGAACAGAAACTTGCAGTTCCAGCAAAGGAAATAGATTTTTGATAACAATGAAAGATAATTACCTTTCACAAATGGTACAGGACCCCACAAGAGGGGGAGCACTACTAGACCTTGTACTAACCAATAGGCCAGACCGCATATCAAATATACAAGTTGGGGGTTACTTGGGGAATAGTGATCACAAAATAATAAGTTTTCATGTATTCTTTAGTAAGATGTATAGTAGAGGGGCTACAAGGACACTAAACTTCAGGAAAGCAAATTTTAAACGGTTGAGAGATGATCTTAGTGCAATAAACTGGGATGATGTACTAAGTAATAAAAGTACACAAAGCAAATGGGAGACTTTTATGAGCATCCTGAATAGGGCTTGTGCAGAAAATATACCCTATGGGAACAAACATGCTAGAAATAGGAGGAAACCCCTATGGCTAAATAGAGCTGTAAGGGAAGCAATAAAAGAAAAACAGAAAGCCTTAAAAGAATTAAAGAGGGTAGGTAGTGATGAGGCATTATATAATTATAGAAAATTAAATAAAATATGTAAAAAGCAAATTAAGTTAGCTAAGTTTGAGACCGAGAGACTCATTGCGAGAGAAAGTAAAAATAATCCTAAAATATTCTTTAACTACATAAACAGTAAAAAACTGAAAAGTGATAGTGTTGGCCCCCTTAAAAATAGTCTTGGTGAAATGGTGGAAGGGGATGAGGGTAAAGCCAACCTGCTGAATGACTTTTTTTCTACGGTTTTTATACAAGAAAATGCCATGGCAGATGACATGACCAGTGATGCCATAAATTCACCCTTGAATATTACCTGCTTAACCCAGCAGGAAGTACGCCGCCGCCTCGAAATCACTAAGGTTGACAAATCTCCGGGCCCGGATGGCATACACCCCAGAGTACTACAGGAATTGAGTTCCGTGATAGATAGACCATTATTTTTAATCTTCTCAGATTCCTTAATAACAGGGTCGGTACCGCAGGACTGGCGCATAGCAAATGTGGTGCCAATATTCAAAAAGGGGACAAAAACTGAGCCGGGAAATTATAGGCCGGTAAGTTTAACCTCTACGGTTGGTAAAATCCTTGAGGGTTTCTTGAGAGATGCTATACTGGAGTATCTCAAGAAAAATAACCTTATGACAGAGTATCAACATGGGTTTATGAGGGATCGATCCTGTCAAACTAATTTGATCAGCTTCTATGAAGAGGTAAGTTCAAGCCTGGACCAGGGAAATGCAGTGGATGTTGTGTATATGGACTTTTCAAAAGCTTTTGATACGGTGCCACACAAAAGGTTGGTACATAAAATGAGAATAATGGGGATAGGGGAAAATATTTGTAACTGGGTTAAAAACTGGCTCAGTGATAGGAAACAAAGGGTGGTTATTAATGGTACGTACTCGGACTGGGTCTCAGTTCATAGTGGGGTACCACAGGGGTCAGTATTGGGCCCGCTTCTTTTCAACATATTTATAAATGACCTTGTTGGGGGCATGCGGAGTAGAATTTCAATATTTGCAGATGATACTAAACTCTGCAGGGTAATCAATACAGAGGAGGATAATTTTATATTACAGGGAGATTTATGTAAATTGGAGGATTGGGCTGAGAAGTGGCAATTGAAGTTTAATGTAGATAAATGTAAGGTCATGCACTTTGGTAGAGGAAATAACATTTATGATTATGTACTTAATTGTAGAACACTGGGTAAAACAGACACAGAAAAAGACTTGGGTGTATGGGTGGATGGTAAACTTCACTTTAGTGGACAGTGTCAGGCAGCTGCTGCCAGGGCTAATAAAATAATGGGATGTATTAAAAGAGGTATAAGTGTTCATGAAAAAAATATAGTTCTACCTCTGTACAAGTCACTAGTGCGACCGCACGTAGAATACTGTGTACAATTCTGGTCACCGATATATAAGAAGGACATAGCTGAACTGGAGAGGGTGCAAAGAAGAGCGACCAAGATTATTAGAGGAATGGGGGGGCTGCAATACGAAGACAGGTTATTAAACTTGGGTTTATTTAGTCTGGAAAAACGAAGGCTTAGGGGAGATCTAATCACAATGTATAAATATATGAGGGGACAGTACAGAGACCTTTCCAAAGATCTATTTACACCTAGGCCTGCGACTGGAACACGGGGGCATCCGCTACGTCTTGAGGAAAGAAGGTTTAATCATAATCACAGACGAGGATTCTTTACTGTACGAGCAGTGAGACTATGGAATTCTCTGCCGCATGATGTTGTAATGAGTGATTCACTACTAACATTTAAGCAGAGCCTGGATGCCTTTCTTGAAAAATTTAATATAACCAGTTATGTATATTAGATTTTATGACAGGGTATTGATCCAGGGAACTAGTCTGATTGCCGGATGTGGAGTCAGGAAGGAAATTTTTTCCCCATTGGAACTTGTTTGCCACATTGAGGTTTTTTGCCTTCCTCTGGATCAACATGTTAGGCTACGGGTTGAACTAGATGGACTTAGAGTCTCCCTTCAACCTTAAAACTATGATATGATACTATGATATGATAAGGGGAGTTAGATGAGTGGCACCGACAGTTACATGTAGGCACTGACGATACTCCTACACATCACAAAGAAGGGGTATACCGGGTGGTACGGGAGTATGAGCAAGTTTTTAGCAAACACCCCCTAGACTTTGGGCAGATTAAAGGGGTCCAACACCATATCCCCACCGGTGAACACCCCCCTATCAAAGAGAGGTACAGGCCTATTCCCCCTGCACACTACCAATGTGCCAAGGACATGTTGAGGAACATGAGGGAGGCAGGGGTTATCAGGGACAGCTGTAGTCCCTGGGCCGCCCCGTTGGTACTGGTTAAGAAGAAGGACGGCACCATGCGGATGTGTGTGGATTACCGGAAGATTAACCAGATAACGCATAAGGATGCTTACCCACTGACCCGTATTGAAGAGTCCTTGGCCGCACTGAGAACCGCAAACTACTTCTCTACCCTTGACCTCACCAGCGGGTACTGGCAAGTGGCCGTGGCACCCGAGGACCGGGAGAAAACTGCCTTCACCACCCCAATGGGGCTCTGTGAATTCAATAGTATGCCGTTCGGGCTGTGCAACGCCCCTGGAACCTTCCAACGGCTGATGGAATGCTGTCTGGGGCATCTAAATTTCGAGGCCGTCCTATTATACCTGGATGATGTGATTGTGTACTCCCAGACATATGAAGCCCACCTGGAGCACCTGGCTGAGGTATTCGCGTCACTTGCCAAATACGGGATGAAGTTGAAGCCCTCCAAGTGTCATCTGCTGAAACCTAGAGTGCAGTACCTGGGGCATGTGGTGGGTGCAGAAGGTGTCGCCCCCGACCCCGAGAAGATCACTGCCATCCAAGACTGGCCGAGACCAACCACAGTGAGGGAAGTAAGGCAGTTTCTGGGTCTGGTGGGGTACTACCGTCGCTTCATCAAGGGATACACGAAGATGGCTGCCCCCATGCAAGACCTCCTCGTGGGACAGACCAAAGGTGGTAGACCCCTCGGAGCCCCACTGATGTGGGAAGAGAGGCATGAGGAATCCTTCCGCCAGCTGAAAGCGGCCTTGACCGGAGAGGAGATCCTAGCGTATCCTGATTACAGCTACCCGTTCATCCTCTACACCGATGCCAGCAATGTGGGCTTGGGGGCAGTCTTATCCCAGGTCCAAGATGGGAAGGAAAAAGTGATTGCTTATGCTAGCCGAAAGCTCCGACCGACTGAATGTAATCCTGAGAACTACAGCTCTTTCAAGCTTGAGCTCCTGGCGCTGGTGTGGGCTATCACCGAGCGTTCCGCCATTATCTGGCTGCAGCAAAATTCACCGCTTTCACGGATAACAATCCGCTGGCCCACCTGGACACGGCCAAGTTGGGCGCGTTAGAACAGCGGTGGGTGGCCAGGCTAGCCAACTACGATTTCACCATCAAATACAGGGCTGGTTGTGCCAACGTTAATGCTGATGCACTCTCTCGGATGCCCCACTTGTCGGAAGAAGGGTGCGAGGATGACGACCTCGAAGAGATCGAGTTGCCTGCATTTCACCAGCCACCAACTGAGAAGGTACATGTCCACCAACAACGGGTGATCCTGGACCCGCTGCCCAGTCAGGAGTGGCAGGAAGCTCAAAACCAGGCGCCCGCTGTCCGCCTAGTCAAGATCCTGGTGGAGCAAGGCGCTGCTGGAATAGACCCTGCCGCCCCAGCGGAAGCCCAACGCCTGTGGCGAGAACGGACCCGGCTGTATCTACACCAAGGGAAGTTGTACCGTGAGCTGATTAACCCAAAGACTCATGAGAAAATCCGCCAGTAGGTGATTCCCCAAGCTAATGTGCCCACCGTTCTACAGGCGTACCATGATGGTGCCGGACACTTCGGGTGGAAAAAGCTGGAAATGCTGTTGAGAGAGCGGTTCTATTAGAGCGGGATGCGGGAGTCTGTAGAGGCCTGGTGCCGAGAGTGCGGCCCTTGCACACTGAGAAGGAAGGACGAGGCCAGCCAGAAGGCGCCCCTACACCCGATTGTTACACATCAACCGCTGGAGCTGGTCGCCCTGGACCATGTAAAGCTCACCCCCAGCCGAAGTGGGTACACCTACGCTCTAACCATAGTAGACCACTACTCGAGGTTCATGGTGGTTGTCCCAGTTAAAGACCTAACTGGCCATACCGCCGCTAGAGCGTTCCAGGCTTATTTCTGTCAACCACATGGATACCCTGAGAAGGTGCTTACTGACCAAGGCCCGGCCTTTGAAGCAGAGGTGTTCCATGAGTTTTGTCAGTTGTACGGCTGCAAGAAGATCCGGACCATGCCTTACCATGCCCAAACCAATGGCATGTGTGAGAAGATGAACCACTTGGTCCTGGGCCTCCTCAAGACATTGCCGCTAGAAAAGCGGAACCTGTGGCCGGAGAAGCTACCTGACTTGGTCGATATGTACAACAATATCCCTTCCAGCTCAACGAAGTGCACCCCAGCATACCTGATGAGGGCTCACCCCGGTCGGCTACCGGTGGATCTGGACATGGGATTGGAGGCCCCAGAAGCACTCCCTTCGACAGCTGAATGGGAAACTCGGCGGAGGGTGCAATACCGACAGATTCAAGAATATGTCGAGAAGAACTTGAGTCGGAGTCGGGAACAGCAAGAGCAGCGCTTCAAACAGAAGGTGTCTGCTGGCCCTTTCCAGCCTGGAGATGTAGTGCTGAAGCGGAAGAGGAGAACCCTTAAACTGGATGATCAATGGGAACAAACCCCATACGTCATACAGCCCACAGGATGGGAAGATGGGAAGGCCTACCAGATCAGTCGTGACCAAGGGGGCACTTTGGCCACGGTTTCCCGGGACCATCTGAAAAGGTGCCCACCAGCATTGAGGGCAGCGGCTTAAGTTCCGGTTCCTCCACCAGCGGAGAAGGCAAAAGATGTAATCCACACCGTGATAGGTGACTTCCCAGCGGACTGGCCTACACAGAACGGCGCAGTGATTCTTCCAGTGATACTGTTCCCACAACCCGTGGATGAAGAAGTGATGGAGGTGGTCAACCGTGAGCCAGAGCCAGTGCCAGTGCCCAGTGATGAACCTGTGCCCAGCTCCCCTATGCCTCCGCCTGCCCCACACGATAACAGGGAAGAGAGACTGATCGTTCCCTCTTCCCCACTGCCTGTCACCACTGACACCGGACCCCGGAGGTCCATGTGACGACATGGACTCTCATGGGTTAAAGTTTCTTAAAATTCAGCCAGACAGGATGAAGATTGTTTATAGACGGGGGAGAAGTCCCTCATTGTTTCTACAAGACTCTTGTTGACTCAATGTAATTGTGTTGGCCACTGAAATCTAGACGTATTGTTCTCCAGACTTTTCCAGTAACCATTGTATTGTAGTTGTGTATTGCTAATGTGATTACGTTAGTAGCCATTGTTGAGTCTGTGACTTGCCGACTCCATGTAGATATACTGAGTCTTTCTATGCACATCATTTAAATGAACATTATCCATGCAGCTTGAAATTCATCCAATGGGAGTAGCAATCTTGTCCAACCAATCGATGAGGACGCAGTGTATCCTAAGGGAAGGTTATGGCTATAAAAGGGACTTCTTTAAGCCACCAGGGTTGATGAAGGTTGATGGATGCTGATGGATCCAGTTTAAGCTCTTTGGAGCTGACTAGAGGATCAGGATATCTTATGGCTTCAATCTAGGGACTCCGGTCCCGGTTGGAGACCATATCCACAGCCTAGGGATTTCGACTCCGGCTGCCAGGATTTTAACATCAAACCAGGACTACCTAAGTAGGACACTCAGGTTGGGACAGTTCAGTCACCTGTTACAGACTTTGCAGACCTCAGACAGCTTGGAACCTGTGAGGCATGGACATTCTAAATCCCTGGTGAGCCAGCGGAAGGGTGAGACTCTGTTGCCTGTTACATTTGTGTGTTTTGCTGGTTATGTGTTATGTGCTGTTAATTGTTTGGGGATCCAATAAAGTCTAATTATTGTGGTTCCCTCACCCTGTGTTGTCTGAGTAGTGTTACGCCCACGGTTAAGGAGGCCGGCGTTCAGTTGGGATGAGCCCTGAGCCACGCTGTCTTTCTAAAGGCGGCAGGTTTTAGTGGACGAGAGCACCCACTGAGCCCCGTGTCTCTACAATTGGTGGCAGCGGTGGGATACTACTCAGCCTGGTTTACCCAGGGGAGCTGCAGCGGACTGGTGTTTTCGGACACCGTCCAGGGCTCAACAACCAGGCAGGCACATAAGCATACCCAGCAGGCCATAGGGGAGGCATTCAGGTTTCGGACGCTGCCATGTCCAACCCCACCAGCTCAGCCATGGGACACGGACAAGAGAGGAGTTACGACCGCTGCAGTAAATGGATGCTACAGGATCTGTGCCAGAAGTGAAAGATTATCTACTGGAACGCTGAGACTCGGTCAGTCTTGATTCAGAAATTAGTCCGTTGGGATGCCCAGAATGATGCAGAGGATGATGAGGATCCCGCCGATATTGACCCAGAGGATTTAAACTATGTGCCACATCATGGACCTAGTGACAATCGGGAATCAACTTTGTCCAAAATGGCCCAAGCCACAGCGTTGTTGGATGCATTGGGGCCTAGATCCTCAAGAGAAGAGAGGGCTTATGTTCTGGAATATGTTTATGGGATTCCAGCTGCAGTACTGCTAACACCAGCCGGTCGAGAAGGATGGTCCAGCTGGTCCCGCTACCCAGCAGAAGCTGCGCCAAAACAAAGGACTACAAACAGGGCCTGTGACTCGCCCAATCTATGGCGCTGTTATACATGTGGGCACCATGGACATATAGATAAAGATTGTCTCCAAAACCGAGGCCGCATGCTTGGAGCCCATCTACCAGCTCAGCCGGTCAAGAGCCAGGGACTACGAGACACTGGTTCCTCCATTACCCTGGTAAGCCAAGTTATTGTTTCCCCAGAAGACCCTGTACCAGATTCCCAATTATCCATCTCCCTGGCTGAGGGCCAGCGCTCAGACATTCCTCTGGCATGTGTACAGTTGGACCTAAGGACCGACCAGGGAGAGGTTGAGGTGGAGCTTGTGGACAGCCTCCCCACACCTGGTATTTTGGGGACCAACCAGGAAGTGATCGATGTGGGGATTGTGAACAGCCTCCCCATACCTGTCATTGTGGAGACTGACCAGAGCAAGGCTGATGTGGAGCTTATGGACACTGTTCCCACACCAGTTATTTTGGGAAAGGACCAGGGAGAGGTTGATGTGAGACTTGTGAACAGCCTCCCCACACCTGTCATTGTGGAGACTAATCAGACTAATCAGAGCAAGGCTGATGTGGAGCTTATGGACACCGTCCCCACACCAGTTAGTTTGGGGTATGACCAGGAAGAGGTCCATATGGAGTTTATGGACAGCCTCCCCACACCTGTTGTTTCGGGGACTAGCCAGGAGGAAGTTGAAGTAAGGTTCATAGATGGCCCCACCAAGCCTGTTGTTTCGGATACCACTCAGAGGGAAGAGAAAGTGGGGCTTGTGAATTACCTGCTCACACCAGTTATTTTGGAGAATGACCTAGGACAAGGACTATCCAGTCAGTTTGAAGCAGCCATCACCCACCTCCAAGCCAAGCAGGACCCTGATGTGGATCTTTCTAACATCTTTTCCAGGGATGGTTTGCATTCCCGGTCTCCATCATCCACTTCTGAGCCAAGAACTGTGAGTAAGCCTAACCACACTGTGGCTATTGACTGGGGGAGGATTGATAGTGGGAGATTTGTGCAGGCCCAACTCATGGACCCCACCTTAGTGCTTGTCCACAATATGGCTGCTCAACTTGGGGGAGGTAATCAGGGGGAGGTGTATAGATGCGAGCCTCTGTTGCTGACCTCACCATTAAAAAGAACAATGCCGTTAAGAGGAGAAGGATGATCGGAAGCCTATCATGTCTGGCTAATATTAAGAAGGGGGAGGAATGTGACAACATGGACTCTCATGGGTTAAAGTTTCTTAACCCCTTCACCCCCGGCCACTAAAACACCCTAATGACCGGGCCATTTTTTGCAATTCTGACCAGTGTCACTTTGACAGGTTATAACTCTGGAACGCTTCAACAGATCCTGGCGATTCTGAGATTGTTTTTTCATGACATATTGTACTTCATGTCAGTGGTAAATTTAGGCCGATATTTTTTGCGTTTATTTGTGAAAATTTAGGAAATTTTGCAAAAATTTTGAAAATTTCGCAATTTTCAAACTTTGAAAATTTATGCCCATAAATCTGAGAGATATGTCACACAAAATAGTTACTAAATAACATTTCCCACTTGTCTACTTTACATCAGCGCAATTTTCGAAACAATTTTTTTTTTCGTTAGGAAGTTAGAACGGGTCAAAGGTCATCAGCAATTTCTCATTTTTCCAACAAAATTTACAAAATAATTTTTTTTAGGGACCACATTACATTTGAGGTGACTTTGAGAGGCCTAGGTGACAGAAAATACCCAAAAGTGACCCCATTCTAAAAACGGCACCCCTCACACTGCTCAAAACCACATCCAATAAGTTTATTAACCCTTTAGGTGCTTCACAGGAACCAAAGCAATGTGGAAGGAAAAAATGAAAATTTTACTTTTTAACACAAAAATGTTACTTTAGCCATAACATTTTCATTTTTACAAGGGAGAAAAGAGAAAGTGCACAATACAATTTATTGTGCATGTTCTCCTGAGTACGCTGATACCCCATATGTGGTAAAAATCAATTGTTTGGGCGCACGGCAGAGCTCGGAAGGGAAGGAGCGCCATTTGAATTTTTGAACGCAAAATTAGCTGCACTCATTAGCGGACGCCATGTCGGGTTTGAAGACCTCCTGAGGTGCCTAACCAATGGAGCTCCCCCACAAGTGACCCCATTTTGGAAACTAGAGCCCTCAAATAATTTTTCTAGATGTTTGGTGAGCAGTTTGAACCCCTGGGGGCTTCACAGAAGTTTATAGCGTTGAGCCGTGAAAAGAAAAAAATTTTTTTTTACCACAAAACGGTTGCTTCAACTAGGTAGCTTTTTTTTCACAAGGGTAACAGGAAAAAATGCACCATAAAATGTATTGTGCATTTTCTCCTGAATACGCAGATACCTCATATGTGGTGGAAATCAAATGTTTGGACACACGGCAGTGCTCGGAAGGCAAGGAGCGCCATTTGAATTTTTGAGTGCAAAATTAGCTGCACCTGTTAGTGGACGCCATGTCGGGTTTGAAGACCCCCTGAGGTGCCTAAACAATGGAGCTCCCCCACAAGTGACCCCATTTTGGAAACTAGAGCCCTCAAATAATTGTTCTAGATGTTTGGTGAGCAGTTTGAACCCCTGGGGGCTTCACAGAAGTTTATAGCGTTGAGCCGTGAAAAGAAAAAAATTTTTTTTTACCACAAAACGGTTGCTTCAACTAGGTAGCTTTTTTTTCACAAGGGTAACAGGAAAAAATGCACCATAAAATGTATTGTGCATTTTCTCCTGAATACGCAGATACCTCATATGTGGTGGAAATCAAATGTTTGGACACACGGCAGTGCTCGGAAGGCAAGGAGCGCCATTTGAATTTTTGAGTGCAAAATTAGCTGCACCTGTTAGTGGACGCCATGTCGGGTTTGAAGACCCCCTGAGGTGCCTAAACAATGGAGCTCCCCCACAAGTGACCCCATTTTGGAAACTAGAGCCCTCAAATAATTGTTCTAGATGTTTGGTGAGCAGTTTGAACACCTGGGGGCTTCACAGAAGTTTATAGCGTTGAGCCGTGAAAAGAAAAAAAATATTTTTTACAACAAAACGGTTGCTTCAACTAGGTAGCTTTTTTTTTCACAAGGGTAACAGGAAAAAATGCACCATAAAATGTATTGTGCATTTTCTCCTGAGTACGCAGATACCTCATATGTGGTGGAAATCAAATGTTTGGACACACGGCAGTGCTCGGAAGGCAAGGAGCGCCATTTGAATTTTTGAGTGCAAAATTAGCTGCACTCATTAGCGGACGCCATGTCGGTTTTGAAGACCCCCTGAGGTGCCTAAACAATGGAGCTCCCCCACAAGTCACCCCATTTTGGAAACTAGAGCGCTCAAATAATTTTTCTAGATGTTTGGTGAGCACTTTGAACACCTGGGGGCTTCACAGAAGTTTATAGCGTTGAGCCGTGAAAAGAAAAAATTTTTTTTTTACCACAAAACGGTTGCTTCAACTAGGTAGCTTTTTTTTTCACAAGGCTATCAGGAAAAAATGCACCATAAAATGTATTGTGCATTTTCTCCTGAGTATGCAGATACCTCACATGTGGTCGAAAGTAATTGTTTGGGCGCATGGCGGGGCTCAGAAGAGAAGGAGCGCCATTTGACAGCAAAATTGGTTGGAATCATTAGCGGACGTCATGTCACGTTTGGAGACCCCCTATGGTGCCTAAACAGTGTAGCTCCCCCAGAAGTGACACCATTTTGGAAACTAGAGCCCTCAAATATTTTTTCTAGATGTTTGGTGAGCACTTTGAACACCTGGGGGCTTCACAGAAGTTTATAACGTTGAGCCGTGAAAAGAAAATTTTTTTTTTTTACCACAAAACGGTTGCTTCAACTAGGTAGCTTTTTTTTCACAAGGCTATCAGGAAAAAATGCACCATAAAATGTATTGTGCATTTTCTCCTGAGTATGCAGATACCTCACATGTGGTGGAAAGTAATTGTTTGGGCAAATGGCGGGGCTCAGAAGAGAAGGAGCGCCATTTGACTTTTCAAACGCACAGACGCAGTGCACTGATCGGCCGCTGCAGGACGCACGGTCGGATGCGATAAAAAAAGGGTCGGGGATACGGAAAAAAAAAAGTCACTCCAAAAATTGACCATGGATGCAGATACGTTATGTGCATCCCTGATCAGCGCTTGGCGGGACGCACGGACGGATGCCATACAAAAAGCGTCGCAGATACGGAAAAAAGTCACGCCAAAAATTGAGCAGGGATGCAGATCCGTTATCTGCATCCCTGATCAGCGCTTGGCGGGTCACACGGACGGATGCGATAAAAAAAGCGTCGGGGATACGTAAAAAAAAAAGTCACGCCAAAAATTGACCATGGATGCAGATACGTTATGTGCATCCCTGATCAGCGCTTGGCGGGACGCACGGACGGATGCCATACAAAAAGCGTCGCAGATACGGAAAAAAGTCACGCCAAAAATTGAGCAGGGATGCAGATCCGTTATCTGCATCCCTGATCAGCGCTTGGCGGGACGCACGGACGGATGCGATAAAAAAAGCGTCGGGGATACGTAAAAAAAAAAGTCACGCCAAAAATTGACCATGGATGCAGATACGTTATGTGCATCCCTGATCAGCGCTTGGCGGGACGCACGGACGGATGCGATACAAAAAGCGTCGGGGATACGGAAAAAAAAGTCACGCCAAAAATTGAGCAGGGATGCAGATATGTTATCTGCATCCCTGATCAGCGCTCAGCGGGACGCACGGACGGATGGGGTGTAAAAATGGACAGGGGATACAGAAAAAAAAAAAAAAAAGTTATACTCACAGTACCCAGAGGATTAGCAGGAGGATCACTGACCAGAAGAGCTGCAGAGGAACAGATGGCAGAAAGATGGACAGCTTTACAGGAGCAGCAGGCAGATCAGCAGAATGCCCAGGTAGGACCCAGCGATGGAGGCAGATGTGATCAGGCCGGTGAAGACAGGTAAGAGGACGTCGGGGGAGAGCAGAGGGTGGGTGGAGAGCAGAGGGGGGGTGGGTGGAGAGCAGAGGGGGGGTGGAGAGCAGAGGGGGGGAGAGCAGAGGAGGGGGAGAGCAGAGGGGGAGAGCAGAGGGGGAGACCGGAGAGGGAGCTGCAGAAGCAGAATAGAGATAATGGGGGCGCGCACGGGCACCACGGGAGCACGCACGGGCTGCAAAGTGAGCACAGTACTCACGTGCAGCAGCAACAGCGGTGACCTCAGCTACGGCGGCGGCAGCAGCGGTGGCGTGGTACCACAAGTACCAGCCACTGCACGCTGCAGACATGTTGGGGGAGGGCTCGCAGGCCAGCACAGGCCTGGGGAGGGCGGCCACCGACAGATCAGACCGCCCCACTGCACACTGATTGGAGCGATTGTGCGTCATAGCACGATCGCTCCAATCAGTGCTGCAGGGGCTGGGGGCGGCATGTTTGAGGTCCACCTATGATATGCTGCAGCAGCTGCGGCATCTCATTGCTGGATCTCACAGTATCGCACTAATTCGGGCATTATTTTTGCCGAAATTAGTGCGATCGATGTGGTTGGCGGTTCAGATTTGAACAGCCAATCACATCGATCGTCGATAGGGGGTGGCGATACCGCCCCCCCTGGGGTCAAGCAAAGGTCCCCTGCTGTAAGAAACAGCAGGGGACATCATTTGAAAGCCGTTGCTATGGCCACAGCAATCAAATGAAGTTTAGGCAGTAAAATTACGTCCCTGGTCGTTGTCACGTTAAAATAGGACGTAATTTTACTGCCCGCGGTCGTGAAGGGGTTAAAATTCAGCCAGACAGGATGAAGATTGTTTATAGACGGGGGAGAAGTCCCTCATTGTTTCTACAAGACTCTTGTTGACTCAATGTAATTGTGTTGGCCACTGAAAGCTAGACGTATTGTTCTCCAGACTTTTCCAGTAACCATTGTATTGTAGTTGTGTATTGCTAATGTGATTACCTTAGTAGCCATTGTTGAGTCTGTGACTTTCCGACTCCATGTAGATATACTGAGTCTTTCTATGCACATCATTTAAATGAACATTATCCATGCAGCTTTAAATTCATCCAATGGGAGAAGCAATCTTGTCCAACCAATTGATGAGGACGCAGTGTATCCTAAGGGAAGGTTATGGCTATAAAAGGGACTTCTTTAAGCCACCAGAGTTGATGAAGGTTGATGGATGCTGATGGATCCAGTGTAAGCTCTTTGGAGCTGACTAGAGGATCAGGATATCTTATGGCTTCAATCTAGGGACTCCGGTCCCGGTTGGAGACCATATACACAGCCTAGGGATTTTGACTCCGGCTGCCAGGATTTTAACATCAAACCAGGACTACCTAAGGAGGACACTCAGGTTGGGACAGTTCAGTCACCTGTTACAGACTTTGCAGACCTCAGACAGCTTGGAACCTGTGAGGCATGGACATTCTAAATTCCTGGTGAGCCAGCGGAAGGGTGAGACTCTGTTGCCTGTTACATTTGTGTGTTTTGCTGGTTATGTGTTATGTGCTGTTAATTGTTTGGGGATCCAATAAAGTCTAATTATTGTGGTTCCCTCACCCTGTGTTGTCTGAGTAGTGTTACGCCCACGGTTAAGGAGGCCGGCGTTCAGTTGGGATGAGCCCTGAGCCACGCTGTCTTTCTAAAGGCGGCGGGTTTTAGTGGACGAGAGCACCCACTGAGCCCCGTGTCTCCACAGTCCACTCGCCCCAACCTAGGTAGACCCCCACTTAGGTACATGGAAACTACTATTTAGAGGGGGGGTGAACATTGTGTGTTGAAAGCACTGTTTAAAAGTTTTAGAGTTTTAAAAGTTTTAAAGAATGTAAAAATGATAAGAAAAATGAAACCGTGAAAAGTCACCTGATTGTCTACTGCTGATTACAACCGGTCGTAGCCGTCAACTGGTCCCCGTTGGGACCCCTCTTTACAAATTCACATAGAAACTTCTATGAACATGCCTGAGAACTTGCAAGGCAACCACAAACTTGTGGCCTGTAAATAATGTGTTGTTGCAGTTTCCACCGTTACCGCCTCCGGAGAGGCAGATTGGAGGAAGGGCCCGCAGTGGAGTAGGCTGGGGCCCAGCCACCACCGGAACCGGTGGCAATCCTCTGGGGGTTTTAGGGGTTCCCCGTGGACGTGGGTCCCCTGAAAAGGACAGAACCCGCTCGGGCAATTTCTGCAGGACTGGGGTCAAGGGGTGCTGCCTGTTTGCTTAGGGGTAGCATCAGGGCCAGGTTGCTTGGGTGGGTGAGAGCGGAAGCCGTAACCATTTACCGTAACGTTTAAGTAAGAGTACCTCCCGATGTGGGAAGATGTTATTATGCTTGTATGTCTGTTACCGTTTACATTTTTATATTTTCCAGTTGGTGAAAATAAAACCGGTGATGGACGGGCAGCCCGAGGATGGTCTGCATTTTGCTAAGGGGGAATGTGTCGCCCTGGACAAGCCAGGGGCCACAGAGCACAACACCAACACACCCCACACTCCCTGCAGGCACGTCAAGGCCAGACACAAAACCCTTGTTGCCTTCCTCCAGGGGCTGATGTCCACACCAGGGGGTGGAGCCAGGCGGTTGGTCTCCACCCACCAAGGAGTTCACAGTCCTGGAGGAGGGAAAACAGGCAGTCTAGTTTGGAGGAGGAAGTGGAAGGAGGTGAAGTAGAGAGATAGAGTTTGGAGAGGAAAGAGAGCAGTTTTAGTAGTAAAAGTGGAAAGAGAAAAGTGACAGCAAGACAGCCTGAAGTTGGTCTGGGTGTGTGGCCCGGACAGAACAGCAAGGTTGGCAGACGGTGGTGACCGTCTGCAGGAGTGGCCGATTGGAGTCTACCGTAAGGACCGTGGACGGGTGGTGGCCCGGCGGTACCGGACCAGTACACAAAGAGAAGTCAGCACCAGTGGCAGGGGCCTTTCGGACCCCGGCAAGGCTAGGAGTCGCCGTGAAGTTGCCGAATCCGTTAGTGAAGGGGACCTCCGGGTTTCCAAACAGTCAAGTCCCGGCAGAAGGCAACTGTCCAACCGTGAAGGGGAGACACCGCCACCGCCAAGGGCAACCGTTTCCCAGGGCCAGCGTCTGCGGGCAAAAGGGGCTCCTCCGGCCTACATCCAAGTCGGGGAGCGGGTTACCGGTGGGAACCCATCGGAATCATCATAGAACATAGGTGCAGGGAGAGACAGTCACCGCTAACCTGCAGGGAACAACAACATCGCAGCCGTCCGAGGGACCCGTCCATCCAGCCGCTTGTTTTACCGTGAACTGTGTCATCATCATTGGGCTGAGTGAGTACCTCCGTGCCATGCGGCACAGCGCTGCCCCTGCGATCCTGCACCTCATCAGGCCCCGCAACCCGCCTGTCATTCAACCCTTACCCCATCACCGGGCCCCGGGACAACCAACCCCCTACCCACGGAGGGGAGAATTAACAACCAAAGCTGCTCCCTGTCACCGCTCCCGGGATCCCCGTCCAGAGCAGCGGTGGTGTCCACACAATCACCACAACCATGGGTGGCGTCACGGACAATATCCCTAAAACCCAAACCACCCCTTTTCACTCACGGGCGAGGAGCGCCGCTCGAGTCCCCGGGATTCGGCCCATCGCTCGAGCCACCGAGCAGCAGCAGCCACAGAGCAGCGGCAGCCGGACCCAAGCAGTGGGAGAGAGCAGCGTCCCCTCCTCCGCCCGTGACAACTATATATAGAGATACCTATATATAAAATTTGCGCTGAACCACAACAATGTATTGAGGAATAGTATTTTATTTTGTTTTATTCTCCACTCACACCAAAAAAATACAAGCTCTACTAAAACATCACATATCATTTAAGCATACGAAGCCTCGGCCGACGGCTATCATATGCTGATGGTCAAAAGGACAAAAATACAAGTACTTGATTATAATTTTAAACTTGCTTAGAATGACTGAATATAAATCTCAAGAAAGGGTTTTATAAAAATCTTTACAAAGTACACAAAAACCCCGTATTATAGATGAATAATTTTTTGTGTTACTATACCACAGAGTCCTCAAATGTCACTTTGAGTCAAGCACTCCACATAAGCTGCAGTTGTCTTTATAGGGTTAAATATTAACAACACATCTAGCGCATTACCGCTAGATGTGTCCAAAATGTAGCAATTCAGCAGGCAATTACAGTCTCTGCACTATATGTTTTTTTCAGTGCAAAGGCTCCAGCAGATTAAAGAACAACTTTTGCGCTGTGGATTTTAAAGTGTGCCTGAATGCAAGTTTACAACAGGACACTGCAGATTCCTCCTTTGCAGGCTCCTGGATTCCTAGAAAGCAGATATCACTTGAGTGTTTAAATAACAACTTGAATACACAGGCTCCGGCAGATTTAAAGGAATTTCTGCGCTGCAGGTTTTTAAATGTGCCTGATTGCAGGTCCACAGCAGGGCACTGTAAACCTCTCCTGTGCAGGCTCCTGGGTTCCTAGAATGCAGACACCGCTTGATTACCAACAACGGGACTCCAGGATATAAATACCTTCCCGGGTAAGAAGTTTGAATGAAGGACACAGTCCAATTATTCTGCCACAGATGAATTAACACTTGGACAGGTAGAAGAGTCTCTGTAATGTGGGTTATTAAAGGTACCTGATCGCAGAATTTTCAGCGGGGATGCAGTGATTCCTTCCCTATGTAAGCTCCTGCGTTCCTGTAGTGGAGATACCGCCAAGGCTTTTAGTTTGCAGCAGAGCTCAAAGGTACAAAGTCCTTCTAGATTCCGGAGAATTGACTCAGTCAATGTAAACTTGCATTCAGGCACACTTTAAAATCCACAGCGCAAAAGTTGTTCTTTAATCTGCTGGAGCCTTTGCACTGAAAAAAACATATAGTGCAGAGACTGTAATTGCCTGCTGAATTGCTACATTTTGGACACATCTAGCGGTAATGCGCTAGATGTGTTGTTAATATTTAACCCTATAAAGACAACTGCAGCTTATGTGGAGTGCTTGACTCAAAGTGACATTTGAGGACTCTGGTATAGTAACACAAAAAATTATTCATCTATAATACGGGGTTTGTTCTGCCTTCATCCACGTGTGAGCTGTGTGGACTCCGGCATACAGCTAACCTTCATCCACTGTTTCAATAAACAGACTGTGTTGCTTTTAAGTCTTTATTTATTAAATGATGATGGATAGGTGGATGATCATAAGAAATGGATGATTGATTGGTAAAAACTATAACAAAAGATACAAATCCAAATCAGTACAGGCATATCACAAATAACAGAATGACATACATAGTAGTACTGGTATTTACAGAATCTGCATAACATAGAGAGCAATGCATATGAATGAATACAACATTTACACTGCTGATGCTGCCCTACACCTGCTCTGCATGTATCACAGCCTATGTAATCTGAGTAGAGCCACTGTTACTTCACAGTGCCTACATAACAACTGTACACATATTCTAACATAAATATGTAGTTTAGTACAATGATACCTACCGGGATCCACTAGTCAGGAGGAACAATTGAAGAAAAGGAACTGGAGCCAGTTATAGCACCTCTGAATCCTATGGAGGCACCAAGACATCTGCGTCTCCAACTCAGGAAGGGAAGGGAAAAGGGGCAGTCTTACGAAGTATCTTTTCCTTAAAGCAACAGGCTCCAACCTACAGAAATACTGTGGAGATGTATGAGGAAAACACTTAAAACATAAGAAAGCCAACAGTGACCTCTTGTGGGCAACAAACGATATTACCCTTATCCTATTTAATGAATAGAAGACAGAACAGGGTTTTTGTGCACTTTGTAAAGATTTTTATAAAACCCTTTCTTGAGATTTATATTCAGTCATTCTAAGAAAGTTTAAAATTATAATCAAGTACTTGTATTTTTGTCCTTTTGACCATCAGCATATGATAGCCGTCGGCCGAGGCTTCGTATGCTTAAATGATATGTGATGTCTTAGTAGAGCTTGTATTTTTTTGGTGTGAGTGGAGAATAAAACAAAATAAAATACTATTCCTCAATACATTGTTGTGGTTCAGCGCAAATTTTATATATAGGTATCTCTATATATTATACATATGAATTTATTTTACCCTAGGCATTAAAGGGTTTTTTGCCTAGAAAAATTAGCTGCAGAACCATTGCAACATTGGGTTTAGCGCTGACCCTTATTTTATTGTTATAGATTTGATAAATATACACACCCCACCACCTTTTTTGTCTTTCCTGTCCCTCCTGAATGTAGTATAACCCTGTATGTTTGTCACCCAGTCATAGCTTTCATCCAGCCAGGTTTCCGTAATGCCCACCACATCATAATCCATGATTGACATAAGAGTCTCCAATTCATTAATTTTGTTTGCAAGACTTCTTGCATTTGCCAGTAGACATTTAATACTATTAACACATGTATTACTCCGAGCCTCCCTACGTTCCTTGCATGTCCCATCCTCCCTAATCCATCATTGACCCCTACTGTCTCACTGTCTATCTGCTCTATCTATCCCCTTATTTGCTCCACTAACCTCCCTCCCCCCAGATCCTAGTTTAAAAGCAACTCCAACCGTCTGACCATTTTCTCCCCCAGCACAGCTGCACCCTCCCCATTGAGGTGCAGCCCGTCCCTACCGTAGAGCCTGTAGCCGACTGAGAAGTCAGTCCAGTTATCCATGAACCCGAACCCTTCCTTCCTGCACCAATTTCTAAGCCACGTATTTATCTCCCTAAGCTCCCGCTGTCTTTCTAGTGACGCTCATGGCACCGGTAATATTTCTGACACCACCTTGGAGGTCCTGGACTTCAGCTTCTCTCCTAGTTCCCTGTAATCATTTTTAAAGACCTTTCATCTGCCTCTAACTTTGTCATTAGTACCAATGTGCACCATGACTGCTGGGTTTTCCCCAGCCCCACCCAGAAATCTGTCTATTGATCCGCAATATACCGAACCCGAGCACCGGGCAGAAAAACACACTGTTCGGCATTCACGGTCTCGGCGACAGATGACCCTGTCTGTCCGCCTAATTATAGAGTCCCCTACCACCAACATCTGTCTGGGCTTTGCTGTACTCCTATTTCCCTCCTTCCTACAGCAGTCGTTTTCCTGGTTGCTAGGAGCAACGTCCTGCTGTAGTGACTCTAGTCCTGGCACTTCATTCCTAATATCAGCCAAACAGACATATTTATTAGGTTGTGCCAGGTAAGGACTAGGCTCCCTGACACTTTTCCCCTTACCTATTCTTCTAACTGTTACCCAGCTACCTACCTCTGGGTCCTGATCTTCCCCACCTCCACCTTACTCCATATCACTGGCCCCAGCCAGAAAAAGCTCAGTGAGCTCTAAACTCCTCTCCAGGTTTGCAATGTCCATGAGTGTTGCAAGCTGTTTATTTAGATCAGTTACCTGGACTTCCAAATATGCAACATGCTTGCATTGAGTGCAGACATATTCACCCTCGAACGGCTGCATACATCTGACAAGATACACACCTGGTAGCATTGTCCATGGAGCACCTATTAAATGGGAATAAACAGTAAAGTAGAAAAAGAAGAAAAAAAACAATGGGAAACGTATAAGGATAAATTCAAACTATGTTCTTGTGTCAAACTATGAGATTGTGTTTAAACTATGCACTTAGCTGAAATCCCCGCACTTTGCTGCAGAACCTTGCATACTCAGCAACCTCGCTTGTTCTGGCTGGTTTATATACACTCATATGAAAAAGTTTGGGCACCCCTATTAATGTTAACCTTTTTTCTTTATAACAATTTGGGTTTTTGCAACAGCTATTTCAGTTTCATATATCTAATAACTGATGGACTCAGTAATATTTCTGGATTGAAATGAGGTTTATTGTACTAACAGAAAATGTGCAATCCGCATTAAAACAAAATTTGACCAGTGCAAAAGTATGGGCACCCTTATCAGTTTCTTGATTTGAACACTCCTAACTACTTTTTACTGACTTACTAAAGCACTAAATTGGTTTTGTAACCTCATTGAGCTTTGAACTTCATAGGCAGGTGTATCCAATCATGAGAAAAGGTATTTAAGGTGGCCACTTGCAAGTTGTTCTCCTATTTGAATCTCCTATGAAGAGTGGCATCATGGGCTCCTCAAAACAACTCTCAAATGATCTGAAAACAAAGATTATTTAACATAGTTGTTCAGGGGAAGGATACAAAAAGTTGTCTCAGAGATTTAAACTGTCAGTTTCCACTGTGAGGAACATAGAAAGGAAATGGAAGAATACAGGTTCAGTTCTTGTTAAGCCCAGAAGTGGCAGGCCAAGAAAAATATCAGAAAGGCAGAGAAGAAGAATGGTGAGAACAGTCAAGGACAATCCACAGACCACCTCCAAAGACCTGCAGCATCATCTTGCTGCAGATGGTGTCAATGTCAAACAGAGAAGGACAAGATGTACGACCAATTTTACCATATTAATAGGATTGCACCCAATATACATAAGCACAACCAAAGAGAAACAGGGGCAAAGCAGTCATGGGTCACTCAGGGACCACCTAATCAATAGTCAATATACCAACTTTTGCAAAAATATCAAAAAATGTTTATTTAAATTTAGTACATAGCAAAAGAAGTGACATTAAATGCACATTATGAGAATCATAAACGCTGATCAGGCTAAAGCAGTGTCACAGATGCAAACACGGGTCCACGGACCATATGGGGAGTGCAGGTGTACTCATATCATCAGAGGGCTCCTCAGAGTTATTAGTACAAAGGCCAATGTAGCCCATTATACACTAACAAGGATCATATGCAAAACAAAGGGCATTACAGCACATGTCCAGGGTGACGGGCACAGTACCATTCAGTTACCCATCACTCCGAGGGGCCAAAAATCAATGCAGGGGAAAATCAGCCAGGGAGTAGGTAAAATTTAGCTGGAAGCACTCCCATCAAGACACTCACCCATAGGTAGCCGTGGAAACCGAGGAAAACGTGCCCCGACGCGCACGTTTCGCTGACTTCTTCGGGGGGCCGTGAAGTGGCGATATGATGTATGAGTACACCTGCACTCCCCATATGGTCCGTGGACCCGTGTTTGCATCTGTGACACTGCTTTAGCCTGATCAGCGTTTATGATTCTCATAATGTGCATTTAATGTCACTTCTTTTGCTATGCACTAAATTTAAATAAACATTTTTTGATATTTTTGCAAAAGTTGGTATATTGACTATTGATTAGGTGGTCCCTGAGTGACCCATGACTGCTTTGCCCCTGTTTCTCTTTGGTTGTGCAGATGGTGTCAATGTGCATTGGTCAACAATACAGCGCACTTTGCACCAGGAGAAGCTGTACGGGAGAGTGATGCGAAAGAAGCCGTTTCTGCAAGCATGCCACAAACAGTCACCTGAGGTATGCAAAAGCACATTTAGACAAGCCAGTTACATTTTGGAAGAAGGTCCTGTGGACTGATGAAACAAAGATTGAGTTGTTTGGTCATACAAAAAGGCGTTATGCATGGAGGCAAAAAAACACGGCATTCCAAGAAAAGCACTTGCTACCCACAGTAAAATTTGGTGGAGGTTCCATCATGCTTTGGGGCTGTGTGTGGCCAATGCCGACACCGGGAATCTTGTTAAAGTTGAGGGTCGCATGGATTCAACTCAGTATCAGCAGGTTCTTGACAATAATGTGCAATAATCAGTGACAAAGTTAAAGTTACACAGGGGATGGTAATTTCAGCAAGACAATGATCCAAAACACTGCTCTAAATCTACTCAGGCATTCATGCAGAGGAACAATTACAATGTTCTGGAATGGCCATCCCAGTCCCCAGACTTGAATATCATTGAACATCTGTGGGATGATTTGAAGCGTGCTGTCCATGCTCGGTGACCATCAAACTTAACTGAACTGGAATTGTTTTGTAAACAGGAATGGTAAAATATACGGATTAAAAGCTACAGGAAGCGACTATAGGCTGTTATTTTTACAAAAGGAGGATCTACAAAATATTAATGTCACTTTTATGTCGAGGTGCCCATACTTTTGCACCGCTCAAATTTTGCTTCAATGCGGATTGCACATTTTCTGTTAGTACAATAAACCTCATTTCAAACCAGAAATATTACTGAGTCCATCAGTTATTAGATATATGAAACTGAAATAGCTGTTGCAAAAATCCAAATTGTTATAAAGAAAAAAGGTTAAAATTAATGCCCAAACTTTTTCATATGACTGTAGTTCCACAAGAAATACAAGATGCTCCCAGAAGCATCTAGAAACAGGTGTGGCTAATACTACTAATTAAATCACAAGACAAACTTTTTTTTTGGCAACAGTTGATGCGACATGTGCATGTGCAATTCTTATCTACTATTCAAGACAATTTCCTCTCTCAGATGGTAGATGAACCGACGAGGGGAGATAATTTGCTAGATCTGGTCCTGTCAAATAGACCGGATACAATTTCAGATCTACAGGTTCGGCAGCACTTGGGCATCAGCGATCATAATATGGTAAGCGTCAAAGTAATATTCAATAGAACATTTCAAAGGGGAAATGCTAAAACCTGAAATTTTAGGAAAGCTGATTTCAACAAATTAAGGGAAGAGCTTAAATGTGTAGATTGGGACAAAGTCATGGTAACTGGGGATACTGAACATAAATGGGGAAAATTTAAGGATATACTGCTAGAGTCCAGTAAAAAACTTATACCCTCTGGTAATAAAATGTCCAGGAATAAAAATAAACCACTATGGATAAATAAGACTGTACAAAGTATAATAAAAACAAAATCAAAGGGCGTTTAAAATCTTAAAGGCTGAGAATACAGAAATAGCATTTCAGAAGTATAAAGATAGCAATAGGAAATACAAAAAAGAAATCAAACAAGCAAAACTAGCTACTGAAACAAAAATCGCCAATGACATTAAAATAAATTCCAAAATCTTTTATAAATACATTAATGCCAAAATAAAAACAAAGGATAGTATTGGCCACCTTAAAATATAATAACAAGTTAGTTATAGAGGGCAAACAAAAGACTGAGATATTAAATAGGCATTTCTCATCTGTGTTCACCAAGGAACTGACTGTACCAGGGATCATTCAACAAGTGAAAAATCAAAGTTCCCCACCCGATATAATTAATTTAACACAAGAAGAAGTATGCCTACATCTGAGTAAATTAAACATTGACAAATCCCCAGGGCCAGATGGCATTCATCCACGAATATTGAGGGAATTGAGCTCCGTAATCAACAGACCGCTGTATCTCATCTTTTTAGACTCGCTTGTAACAGGGTTGGTGCCTCAGGATTGGAGGATTGCTGATGTGGTACCGATATTTAAGAAAGGTAAGAGGGTAGATCCAGGCAACTACTGTCCAGTAAGCCTGACATCAGTAGTATGCAAAGTTTTTGAGGGCATTTTAAGGGATAACATGCAAAAATATATTGCAGAAAATAATATAATAACTGACAGACAGCATGGATTCATGAAAGATAAGTCATGGCTAACGAACCTGTTGGGGTTCTATGAGGGGGTAAGTGCAAACCTGGATATTGGTAATGCAGCTGATGTGATTTATTTGGACTTTACAAAGGCATTTGATACTGTATCACATAATAGCCTTATACTAAAGCTCCAGAAGCAAGGACTAGGGGAAACTATATGCAACTGGGTAAGGAATTGGCTAAAATATAGGAAACAAACAGTAGTCAAAAATGGTACATTCTCTAAATGGGCTATAGTCAGCAGTGGGGTGCCGCAGGGATCTGTACTAGGACCGATTCTTTTTAATCTCTTTATTATTATTATTGACCTTGTGGATGGGATTGATAGTAAAGTGTCAGTCTTTGCTGATGACACCAAACTATGTAGGATATTAAAAACTGACCTTGATAGTACAATATTACAAAAAGATCTGGATAAGATGTCAGAATGGACAGATACTTGGCAAATGAGATTTAATGTTGATAAATGTAAAGTAATGCACCTAGGACGGAGTAATCCTATAACTGCTTATACATTAAATGGAAGTATACTCTGGACTACAGAACAGGAGAAGGACTTGGGTGTTCTCATTACAAATAAGCTGGGCAGCAGCACTCAATGTCAAGCAGCAGCTGCTAAAGCAAACACAATTTTAGGGTGTATAAAAAGAGATAAGATCCCGTGATCCCAACGTATTGTTACCCCTCTATAAATCACTTGTAAGGTCACATCTGGAATATGGGATTCAGTTTTGGGCTCCACATTTTAAAAAGGAGATTCAGAAGTTAGAGTCAGTTCAAAGGCGTGCAACTAGACTACTACAAGGAATGGAAGGCCTGCCATATGATATGTTGAAAAAGTTAGATATGTTTAGCTTAGAAAAAAGACATCTCAGAGGAGATCTTATTTATATGTATAAATACATGTGTGGTCAATATAAAGGACTGGGACATGACTTATTTCTACTAAAGACAATACTAAGGACCAGGGGGCACTCACTGCGAGTGGAAGAAAAGCGATTCCGACAGCTAAATAGGAAAGCGTTCTTTACAGTTAGAGCAGTCAGACTGTGGAATGCCCTACCACAAGAGGTAGTAATGGCAGATACTATAACGGCTTTTAAAAAAGGGCTGGATGATTTCCTCAGTACACAAAACATTGTTGGTTATAAATGACTAAAGGGGGCTTTACACGCTACGACATCGCTAATGCGAACTCGTTGGGGTCATGGAATTGGTGACGCACATCCGGCCGCATTAGCGATGCCGTTGCGTGTGACACCTATGAGCGATTTTGTATCGTTGCTATGTATCGTCCATTATCAAAAATCGTTACTGCAGCAGTAACGAGGTTGTTCCTCGTTCCTGCGGCAGCACACATCGCTCCGTGTGACACCGCAGGAACGAGGAAGCTCTCCTTACCTGCCTTCCGGCCACAATGCGGAAGGAAGGAGGTGGCCGGGATGTTACGTCCCGCTCATCTCCGCCCCTCCGCTTCTATTGGGCGGCTGCTCAGTGACATCGCTGTGACGCTGCACGGACCGCCCCCTTAGAAAGGAGGTGGTTCGCTGGTCACAGCGAAGTCGCCGGGCAGGTAAGTACGTGTGACAGGTCTGGGTGACGTTGTGCGGCACGGGCAGCGATTTGCCCGTGTCTCACAACAGATGGGGGCGGGTACCCACACTAGAGATATCGGGACCGATATCGCAGTGTGTAAAGCCCGCTTTAGTGACCAAATGTAGAACTGGTGGAGGAAGGTTGAACTAGATGGACCTAGGTATTTTTTCAACCTATGTAACTATGCAGAAGTGCGAACAGATGATGACCACCATGGGACTGTACCTCGAGAACCACCGAGTCCAGGAAGCTGAGGACTGGCAAATCCAAAGTGGGGGGAATGTAGGAAAGTGCATTGTATTGGAGAGACCTGGAAGGGTTAGGGATGAGACACTGCCCTCTGCTGGCCAAAGGAAGAAGAACAAAAGACCAGGAATAAAATCACTTAGTTTGTTTCTGACAGGAAGCATTTCAGGGACGAACCTGTTCAGCAGCAGACAATGGAAGAGGAAGAGTGGTGGAGAGCCCAGGAAGCGACTGGAAAGACATTTCTGGAGCGAATGAAAAGCTGCACATGCAGGCTGAAGGGCAGAAGGAGCGGCAGAGAGATGACTCCAGAGGATACTGGAACAGGTAGTCCTCAAGTCTCGCACCCTCACACCGTCCAGCAAGATCCCCAAAACCTTTGCCCGTCCAGCAAGATCCCCAAGACCCTTGCATCATCCAGCAAATATAGCTCCCCTGAACCCATCAGGGCACTACTAGGTACTGCATCCTGTCAAAGATGCAGGGCCCACCCCCCAGGGACCTGGAGGACCAGTGCCGTAACAACAAAACACATAAATTCCCCAGTTTCCCTTTCCCAATCATGGGTGACTGACTAGTCTGGGACCCAATGGATGGCCAACCAGGGGTGGAGCCAGTCCAGTCTACTAGAAGACAACCAGGTGGGATGGTTGAGAGAAATGGGAGAGTACGTAGTGACAGCTGAAGGAGACGGACATGTGTCGAGACGGGGTCATGTAGCAGGGGCCTAGGTGGCTAAGAGAGTGGTTACCAGAGAGGGTACAGCCAGGTACCCCTGGAACCAGAGCACCGACGGGGCACAGGGCCCTAGGTCAGGCAAACACTTCAGGCTACCTGACAAATACCTGCATAGTGAGTGGACGTTCACGGACCTCACTGACCCAGAATCCGGTGGCACCAGCAGTAAAGATAGAGCCAGGGACTGGAACAGTACACCGACCCTACAGGGTTCGCACTACGCGCCGTACGGATCAGAGACTGCCAACAGACCGTAGGGGACCCCCAGACGCCCCAAGCCATGGGGTTCCACCAACTAGTGAGAGGTGCCGGGGACAGAAGCCACCAGGGTACCACTGAGGTGTACCAGCCATCCTCCGGAGACCAGTTACCCACTACCAGTTAGTAAAGAAAACCAGTTATACAGCAACCCTTTGTGTGGCCTCCCTTACTGTTTGTGCCTAACTTCATCATCCATCCCTCTGGGGCTTGGCCCTACTTGTGGATAGCTCAACATCTAGGCTGCATTCACCATCAGCCCCAGAGGCCAGAGACTGTGCAGCGGCAGGTTTATCTCCGTAACCGCAAACCGCAAGTGGCGTCATGACAAACTTTTATTACAATTACCCTGTAACTATCCCCCTTTTAAAGCGATCACCCGTGACACAGCATCCCCGATACACCTGTCAAGACCCCGACTATGAATGTATAGACCCCCAAGATCCCTGCTACGCCTGTCAACCCCCGACTATGCCTGTCAAAACCCGCACACCAGACTAGGTGGGCAAGCCGCAGACGTCGCCAGTCAAAACAGCCACCCGTGCGTGACCCAACTTTGTCGGTCTGTTCCTTCCTGCCTGGCCTTGTGGTTCTCAATGCGGGAACTGTAGTAATAGTGGTTGGAGCTTAGTGTGATGCCCTGGCCTATCAGGTCGTCACAAAAGTGCCGTGCAATCTGCCCTTCTGCATGGTACCCGCTCCTCCTTGGTTACGGGTCCTGTCCCTTTGGTGTTGCTAAGAACAGGTATACACAAATCCTGAGGAACACTCTGCACCACATCCACCAGACACCTGTTGGGCAGCCTGAGGGGAATAGGGCCGCCCAGATGGAGGGATGGTAGAGGGAGGGCCACAAGTGTCAGTTGTAGTCAGAGAGTGTCAGTGAGCAGTGACAGGAAAGGTCACGCTGCGGAGATGGGCTCCTGTACCCGTCCCAGATACCAGACATTGGCCTGGCCTGGAAGGAGCTGGAACCCCAGTCGCAGGGGGTAGTGGCAAGGGGCACGGTACTGCCACAGAGGGCAGTTTGGCGGCCTTGTGCTACAGCCGGGCAGGGGCCAGGGCACGACGGGGTACGCGGACCCTAGGCTGGGAAGTAGCTTTATGCAGCCCAGTAATTCACCCGACGAGGGCAGAATCTTCATGAAACACTCTCCACCTGCTCCAAAATCGGGGTACTAGCACAACGAGAAAGATAGGACTTCCCTAAACCGTCCAGAAAATCCCAAGCGTGAACCCTGAGAGCAAGCTCACTCTGCTAGCCATGCAGGTGAGCGGGACCCAAGTACCTTTAAGCGAAAAGGATCCACCAAGTGTAAACACACTGCCAAGGGACAAGGCTTCAGACCAACCAGCAACGCCAAAAGGGCACGGACCCAGCGTGTTCGAACTAAGGCTGCAGGGCATTCAAGACTTTGGTTTACCTGGTGTCAGTGTCAGCATCTCTGGACTGTGTGAGTACATTGTGCCCCTTTGTTCCAACGGGTCCCTAGCCTGCCATCACTGAGCCCCGGGACACCATCCACTTCCCATGGAGGGGTTAACATCTCCAGGTGCTATCCCATCGCTCCCGGGAGGCAGCAGCGGTGGTATCCCATTTTACCACGACCCGTGGGTGGCGTCACGAACACTATCCAATCCACCTTTTTTTCCCCCTTTTTATTTTGGAGAGGCCGCTCGACCCCGCCTCGGGTCCGAAGACCCCTCAAGCCACTGCGGATCCGGATCCGAGCAGCCCGTTGGCTGTCGCTGGGGTGGCACATTAGCATACTATGCAATTCAGTAATTGTAACCCATAGAGATGGGAGGGTCTGGATAATACGGACAGAGGCCCTGACATTTCTATACTGTTTCCCACAAGAAGTAATGTGTTTATCTCAAGACCCTATTAGGCTGAGTTACATGAGCTACCTTGTTGTTACTTTCTAGTGTAACCAGAAATTATACTGCTTTTCCTTGTGATAACCTTCCCTTGCCTTCTGTTTCCCTATCCCTGTCAGTAAATTAATAAATCGAGTTAGCACTGTTCCTCCTTCCCTGTGTGCTGTATTTTGACCCTGCTCTTACATGGGTATAATCCCTCCTTGGAATTCTACATAGTCTTTGCAATGAGTGAATAGGCTGTACAAGGGGAAGAGTCTGAATTTCTTTAAAATTGACACAAAATGTAGTCAGAAGCCTTCTTCTCCATATCTTGCTGTGTGTATTTCCATCCATCCTTGGAATTCTTGCTATTCCTTCCACTGAGTGCTTAGGTTGATCTAGTATAGAAGTTCTAATCTTTTTAGAATTGACACAAACTGTAGTCACAGGTAGAGATGAGCGATCTCAAAGTTTGGTTATCATGCCCAACACAGACTTTACAAAAAAAAATAGTTTTGGTTTGGAGTTCCGGCGCTTTCCTCATGCTGACCACTTGAGCAAGCATTGCTGTGCTCGGGTATGCTCAATGCTCATCCCAGTGCAATCAGCTTGCAGTGTTTGAATGGTTTGCACTGGGGGTAACAACAGAGTTATTGGATGTAGTGTGCACGAAAAAAAAAGGAAAAACCCTAGCCACCCTCCCCCAAAAATGTTCTGTTTATGGTTGGCTGCATAGGTCCAGAGACCTAAATTGCCCAATTAGTGACTTTCATTAGGGTTAAGGTCAAGCGGGGTCCTAAACCGAACTTAATCTAAAGTTCAGCTGAACTGAACTTCCACGGGTCAACTTATCTCTAGTCATAGGCCCCTCTCTTGCTGTGTATATTACAATCTGTATTTGGAATTCTAGCTAGGCCTTGCACTAATTGCATAGCCTATGCCTGTTTGGAGTCAGAATCTTTGTAATATTATAACATAATTGAATCTGAGTCTCTAATCTACATCTCTTGCTGGCTATGTTCCAGTTCCTCCTTTTACTTTTTGGCAGCCCTTACACTTAGTGCATAGTGCTTTACCAGTCTAGAAGTCCCATTCCTTCAAAATGGTCAAAAATTGTTGTCAGAGGCCCTCCTCTACAAGTCTTCCAGGGGGTATTGCAGTTTTTCCATTTAATTTTGTTCAGCCCTTGCACTTAGTGAACAATCTTTATGAGTGTAAAAGTCCTACTACCTAACAGTTTTTTCAGAATGTGTATAAAACCCTCCTTTTTATCTAATACCGGGTGTATTAAAGTCCCTCTTCTTTCTCATTTTGGCAGTTCTTTGATTTCATAGGCTTTGCAAGTTTCAGAGTCCCTCCTTGATAAATTAGAGACTTCTATAGGAAATTGGGGATCATCGCCGCGCTTGTCACCATTCAATCCAAAGAGTTATTATTGGAAGTAATTTATTTCGGAACATTAACAAAGTCTACGCGTTTCAGGGGTCTCTGCCCCCTTCCTCAGGACAATGTAAGAATAATGACACAGAAGATATTACAGGCAAACACATGCATGGAGATAAATACCTTAAGTGTTACGGTTGCTGCGAGCACTGGAGACTATGTCCAGATTTCTTGCTACTGCATATGTGCGAGCGCTGGAGACTAAGTTCAGATTTCTTGCTGCTGCACATGTGCGAGCGCTGGAGACTAAGTCCAGATTTCTTGCTACTGCACATGTGCGAGCGCCGGAGACTAAGTCCAATCTTGGAGCCATTGCACATGTGCGGGTGACATCATCGCTGACACGAGGTCACATGTCTCTGACACCTTCTATGCCGATTGGTCGCTGGTCATGTGCTTGTGACGTCTTGCTCGGTGATGGGCCAGCATGACGTCACTCCTGTCGTTCTGGCAGCGGATTGGCTCTGGTGTCCTCCATCTTGGATGAGGCACAGAGTCTATGTAAGACCCTGACACACGCCGCATGGTGCTCAGTCCTCTTGGTTCATGCATATGAGTAGACGCTCTGTGCGCGTTCCTCTAGGCATTCCTCTGTCTATGCTAGGTGAGCGCTACCGGCAGGGTAGCGTTCTTATACCTTACAGCTTCGGCTGCTGTCCGTATCCTTACCTCTTAGGGGAGCGGACATAGGCAGGTGCCTGAGGCACATGGTCTGGCTGGGCCTTGTGATTCTACTCGTAGGTGGACGTTGCCGCTAGGGTAACGTTCCTTATACTGCGTCTGGCAGTTGTTCGTATCCTCGCACACTAGGGGAGCGAACAGAGGTAGGAGCTTTGTGCGGCTTACGCTGCTGTTCGTCTCTTTTGCACCACTAGAAGAGCGGACCTAGGCAGGTGCCATATCTAGTGGTTCGTGTCCTCGCACACTAGTGGAGCGAACGCAGGTAGGAGCTTTGTGCGGCTTACGCTGCTGTTCGTCTCTTTTGCACCACTAGAAGAGCGGACCTAGGTAGGTGCCATTTCGCACACATTGCCTTTGTCTCTGTGATTATTAACAGAGATCATTCCACACACCCTCCAAGTAAGGGAGGAATTGCTTTACTTTCTTATTATATCCTTCTGTGAGTTAACAGAGGTATTGCACTCTGCCATAGTCTGCAGCAAAGTCTTTGCACGGTGGACCCTGACTGTCTGATACTCCTTTCGGTTATTATCAGACAGCCCCCCGTAACATTAGGACTGAGCCAAGGGTCTGGCAGTTATGGCAGAATATCAGCAGTTACACCGTTACATACAAGTACTTGAGTCACGGCTCAAGAGTATAGAGGATAAACCTCAGACCATGGTGACATCTGCACATGATCCTCGACTTGCTCTGCCAAACAGATATTCTGGCGATGCCAGATCATGTCGTGGTTTCATTAGTCAGTGTCAGATACACCTAGAGGTCAACTCTTCTCGCTTCTCTACGGAGAGGTCCAGAGTAGGCTTTATCATCTCCTTACTTCAGGACAAAGCCTTAGAATGGGCGACTCCCCTATGGGAGCGCTCTGATGTGGTTACTCTGAGACATCAAGACTTTCTTGATGCTCTTAAGGCGGTATTCATGGGTCCGCAGGTTACCCATGATGCGGCCCTGAGACTGTTAGATCTATCTCAGGGTTCGTTATCCACTAGTTCTTATGCCATTGCTTTTAGAACTCTGGTGGCAGAACTAGATTGGCCAGAGAAGGTGTTGATTCCTATCTTCTGGAGAGGGTTGGCAGGCTATGTCAAGGATGCCCTTGCTACTCGTGAGGTCCCTGCTTCTCTGGAGGACTTGATCACAGTAGCAACGAGGATCGATGTACGCCATAAGGAACGTAGACTCGAGGTCTCTTCCTCACGCCCTAAGCATCGGGCTATTCCAGTTGTTGAGGGTCCACTACCATCTTCCTCAACATCTGAAACATCTCCCACTCCTATGGAGTTAGGTCATACGTTTTCCAGACTACGCAAGTCTGGTGCTCCTATATGTTATGTATGTCGTCAGGCTGGGCACTATGCCAACAAGTGTCCTAGTCGTCAGGGAAACTCCCTGGCCTAGTAACCATTAGAGGGGGGTTACTAGAGACGTCTTCTGCACCCTCTAAGTGTTGTATCCCAGGTCAGCTCTCGTTATCTGAGAATACATGGCCTATTATGGCTTTTGTGGATTCCGGAGCTGACGGGATTTTTGTGTCCTCAGGATTTGTAAAGGGACACAATATTCCCTCTATCATGTTAGAGGCGCCTATTCCTGTCCGTGTTGTTAATGGAACTATGTTGTCTGACTCCATTACATTGAGGACAGTTCCCTTGGGCCTTTCCCTGTCTCAGGGTCACATAGAGGAGATTTCTTTTCTTGTTTTGCCTGAGGGTATAGACGACGTCCTTCTGGGTCTTCCATGGCTTCGGACTCATGCTCCTCACATTGACTGGGAGTCTGACAGCATTATTAGTTGGGGTTCGAAATGTCAGTCCCGATGCCTTCCCTTACCACCTAAGGTCGTTGCGGTTGCATCAACTGATCTCTCTCCCATACCTACACCCTATTTGGATTTCGCTGACGTGTTCTCCAAACAGGGTGCTGAGGTTCTTCCACCCCATAGGCCGTATGACTGTGCCATAGACCTTATCCCAGGTTCGGTTCCACCTAAAGGCAGGGTTTACCCCCTGTCGATACCTGAGTCGGAGGCCATGTCGACCTATATAAGAGAGAGTTTAGAGAAGGGGTTCATTCGTAAGTAAGTCTCTCCCGCGGGAGCTGGGTTTTTCTTTGTTCGGAAGAAAGAGGGTGATTTGCGTCCCTGCATAGATTACAGGGGTCTCAACGCAATCACAATAAAGAACAAATACCCATTACCTTTAATTTCGGAGCTCTTTGACAGACTGAGAGGAGCTCAAGTTTTTACGAAGTTGGATCTGCGGGGTGCGTATAACTTGGTACGAATTCGAAAGGGTGACGAATGGAAGACCGCTTTTAACACCCGAGACGGTCACTATGAATACCTCGTCATGCCTTTTGGGTTATGTAATGCACCCGCAGTATTTCAGGACTTCGTAAACGATGTGTTCAGGGATTTACTGTTATCCTCAGTAGTGGTGTATCTGGACGACATCCTGATTTTTTCTCCTGATCTGGAGACTCATCGTCAGGATGTCGTTCGTGTCCTTTCCCGTTTAAGGGAGCACTCATTGTTTGCTAAACTCGAGAAATGTGTATTCGAGCAGTCCTCATTGCCTTTTTTGGGTTACATTATCTCACAAGAGGGTCTGGCTATGGATCCTGCGAAGCTCTCTGCTGTCCTGCAATGGTCCGAACCTCATTCCTTGAAGGCGGTGCAACGCTTCTTAGGATTCATAAATTATTACAGGCAGTTCATACCCCATTTTTCTACTTTGGTGGCCCCTTTGGTGTCCTTGACTAAGAAAGGTGCTAATCCCAAAGCCTGGTCTACTGAGACATCTCAGGCTTTTGAGACAGTAAAAAGACACTTTTCAACTGCTCCCGTTCTTCAAAGACCCGATGAGAATAAGCCCTTCCTCTTAGAGGTTGATGCCTCTTCAGTGGGTGCTGGTGCGGTCTTGTATCAAAAGAACGGTGCAGGTAGAAAAAGGCCGTGTTTCTTCTTTGCTAAAACCTTTTCACCGGCAGAGAGAAACTATACCATTGGGGATAGGGAACTGCTCGCCTTGAGATTAGCCTTGGAGGAGTGGCGTCACTTGCTGGAAGGAGCGAAACATCCTTTCCAGGTCTATACAGACCATAAGAATCTGACGTACTTACAAACCGCTCAGCGTCTGAATCCTCGCCAAGCCCGCTGGTCCTTGTTTTTCTCCCGCTTTCACTTCTCCATCAACTATCTGTCTGGGAGTAAGAATAACAAGGCAGACGCCCTGTCTCGCTCTATGCTTTCTACCCAGGAAGAGATTGACGAACCTCGTCTTATCCTTCCCTCCAGGGTTTTTCATACGCTCTCCCCTGTGACGTTAGACCAAATCCCACCGGGCAAGACCTTTGTTCCGCCTGATCGACAGAATGATATACTGTCATGGGCCCACACCTCAAAGGTGGGTGGGCATTTTGGTATTAGGCGGACACGAGAGTTACTGGAGAGGTGGTATTGGTGGCCACACTTAGCCAGCCACGTCAAGAGATATGTCGGTTCCTGCTACTCGTGTGCTCGCAACCGTCCATTACGGCAGAGACCGGCTGGGCTCTTGCATCCTTTACCAGTGCCAGATAGACCATGGGAGGTGGTAGGCATGGACTTTGTGGGTGATCTTCCATGTTCACAGGGACATAGATTTGTGTGGGTCTTTACGGACCATTTCTCCCGGATGGTTCATCTCGTACCGTTATCGAGAATCCCATCTTCCAGGGTACTAGCCAAACTATTCCTCAAGCATGTCTTTAGGCTTCACGGGATGCCAGATCGTATCATTTGTGATAGAGGCCCGCAATTTACTTCCCGTTTCTGGCGAGATCTTTGTAGCCTTCTGCAAATTGAGTTGAATCTCTCTTCGGCATACCATCCGGAGACTAATGGTTTGGTTGAACGTACCAATCAATCTATGATTATATACCTTCGACACTTTGTTGCTGAGAACCACGATAACTGGTCCTCCCTCCTACCCTGGGCAGAATTTGCCCTTAACAATTCGCTGGCTGAGGCCACTGGGCAGACACCGTTCGTACTCAATAATGGGCAACACCCTAGGGTACCGGTACCGTTTCCCGCTGCTGCACCTCCTCCTCTTGTGGCCGACTGGGCAACTAATGCCAGAGAAGTTTGGGATCGGACTCAAGAGTCGATCCAAGCAGCTAAGGACCGTATGAAGACGGTGTCCGATCGGTTTCGTCGCCCGGCTCCTGTCTTTTCTCCAGGGGACTTTGTGTGGCTCTCTGCAAAACACGTGAGACTTAGAGTGAGCTCTGTCAAATTTGCTCCTCGCTTCCTGGGCCCTTATGAGGTTCTTCGACAGGTAAATCCTGTAGTCTATCAATTGAAGTTACCTGTCCATCTTAGGATTCATGACAAATTCCATGTCTCACTGCTAAAGCCGGCTATTTTACCTCACGCTCGTGAAGTGCACTCTCCTGCCTCTGATTCCTCTCGCTCTAGCTATGAGGTACGAGCCATAGTTGGTTCTAAGATGGTTAGAGGGCGCAGGTTCTTCTTGATAGATTGGGAGGGCTATGGCCCGGAACATCGCTCTTGGGAGCCTGAGGAGGCTGTCCATGCTCCCGACTTAGTTGCCGATTACCTGCGTCGCCGGGAGGGGGGCCCTTGAGGGGGAGGTACTGTTATGGTTGCTGCGAGCACTGGAGACTATGTCCAGATTTCTTGCTACTGCACATGTGCGAGCGCTGGAGACTAAGTCCAGATTTCTTGCTGCTGCACATGTGCGAGCGCTGGAGACTAAGTCCAATCTTGGAGCCATTGCACATGTGCGGGTGACATCATCGCTGACACGAGGTCACATGTCTCTGACACCTTCTATGCCGATTGGTCGCTGGTCATGTGCTTGTGACGTCTTGCTCCGTGATGGGCCAGCATGACGTCACTCCTGTCGTTCTGGCAGCGGATTGGCTCTGGTGTCCTCCATCTTGGATGAGGCACAGAGTCTATGTAAGACCCTGACACACGCCGCATGGTGCTCAGTCCTCTTGGTTCATGCATATGAGTAGACGCTCTGTGCGCGTTCCTCTAGGCATTCCTCTGTCTATGCTAGGTGAGCGCTACCGGCAGGGTAGCGTTCTTATACCTTACAGCTTCGGCTGCTGTCCGTATCCTTACCTCTTAGGGGAGCGGACATAGGCAGGTGCCTGAGGCACATGGTCTGGCTGGGCCTTGTGATTCTACTCGTAGGTGGACGTTGCCGCTAGGGTAACGTTCCTTATACTGCGTCTGGCAGTTGTTCGTATCCTCGCACACTAGGGGAGCGAACAGAGGTAGGAGCTTTGTGCGGCTTACGCTGCTGTTCGTCTCTTTTGCACCACTAGAAGAGCGGACCTAGGCAGGTGCCATATCTAGTGGTTCGTGTCCTCGCACACTAGTGGAGCGAACGCAGGTAGGAGCTTTGTGCGGCTTACGCTGCTGTTCGTCTCTTTTGCACCACTAGAAGAGCGGACCTAGGTAGGTGCCATTTCGCACACATTGCCTTTGTCTCTGTGATTAACAGAGATCATTCCACACACCCTCCAAGTAAGGGAGGAATTGCTTTACTTTCTTATTATATCCTTCTGTGAGTTAACAGAGGTATTGCACTCTGCCATAGTCTGCAGGAAAGTCTTTGCACGGTGGACCCTGACTGTCTGATACTCCTTTCGGTTATTATCAGACAGCCCCCCGTAACATTAAGGTTGTACACGTCATAGGACAGCCTACCAGTTTGAAAAAAATTGGCAGGAACAACATATGGAAAATAAAAGCAACGTCATAGAATATATAATGTACAAATTCAATACATCTCATTACATATATATGGGTGGTAATCCATTGTGGAAGAAATTGTAAAAAAATATCACTTTCTATGTATATTTTTATAAATAAAAATATATATAATTGTGTAAAAGAAATTCTTTTATATATAAGATTGATTGTCATTCCACCTTATATGTATTCAATATGCGATTCCATTTGGATTCAAACCCCTTGTATCATTGGAAACAGTGGATTATAGGATGAAGGATTTATCCATGTGTCCAAATGTATTACACTGAGTTCACAGTTGCAGGCGGGGGAATATGTAGGAACTAAAAAGAAAAAGAGTATTCATGTTTATAACATCCTGCAACGATCTGCAGGGAAACTAAAAAAAAAAGAATAGTCATGTTTATAACATCCTGCAACGATCTGCAGGGAAACAAAGGAATATATATAATTTGTCAGACGTTCAACACGGTTCAGCTGCCGTGGGAGAAAAGCCTGACGTACACACACGCTGGGCTCCTCCAGTGCAAGAATCCCAGAACTCGGCAGAGATGTCATCCCATCCAGAACGGAGCTGGAGACCAAAGGAGGACACAAAAAAATGGAAAAAGAACGGGAAATTTGCTACAAAACAAACCTATCTATTGTCATTAAGGGTTTTTAAAAAGGAAGATGCCGTATTGTCCTTATCGTCCCAGATAATTATATGATCATCAATATATCTTTTATATAATATAATATCTTGTGCAAAACAGGAATTGTAAATGTGAATGAGTTCAAAAATACCCATAAAAAGGTTGGCTTAGGTAGGTGCGACTTTCAAACCCATCGCTGCTGATGGTACATATGATCCAAAAAAGTGAAAAAATTATTATATAAAATAAACTAAACAATAATGTTTTATTGACATAACATACCATTTTTATTCCTAGGCAATGTATTTATACTGTCATTAATCACTTACTATTTATATCCTATATATCAACTAATACAGGTATATACATATAATTTTTACTTTTCTTAATTTTGTGTTACACAAAAAGGTTTGTTTTGTAGCAAATTTCCCGTTCTTTTTCCGTTTTTTTGTGTCCTCCTTTGGTCTCCAGCTCCGTTCTGGATGGGATGACATCTCTGCTGAGTTCTGGGATTCTTGGAGGAGCCCAGCGTGTGTGTACGTCAGGCTTTTCTCCCACAGCAGCTGAATCGTGTTGAACTTCTGACAGATTATATATATTCCTTTGTTTCCCTGCAGATCGTTGCAGCATGTTATAAACATGAATACTCTTTTTTTTAGTTTCCCTGCAGATCGTTGCAGCATGTTATAAACATGAATACTCTTTTTTAGTTCCTACATATTCCCCCGTCTGCAGCTGTGAACTCTGTGTAATACATTTGGACACGTGGATAAATCCTTCATCCTATAATCCACTGTTCCCAATGATACAAGGGGTTTGAATCCAAATGGCATCGCATATTGAATACATATAAGGTGGAATGACAATCAATCTTATATATAAAAGAATTTCTTTTACACAATTATATATATTTTTATTTATAAAAATATACATAGAAAGTGATAATTTTTTACAATTTCTTCCATAATGGATTACCACCCATATATATGTAATGAGATGTATTGAATTTGTACATTATATATTCTATGACGTTGCTTTAATTTTCCATATGTTGTCCCACCGATTTTTTTTCAAACTGGTGGGCTGTCCTATGACGTGTAGTGATGAGCGAGCATGCTTGTTACTACTCGGTACTCGCACGAGTATCACTGTACTCGGTCTACTCGGCGGGGACCGAGTAATCTCGCGATACTCGTGCTGTACTCGTGGTCTTCATTTCTGCATGTTGGCGCTCTTTTGAGAGCCAGCCCTCATGCAGGGATTGGCTGGCAGACCACTGCAATGCCACAGCCCTGTTAGTTGTGGAATTGCAGTGATTGGCCGGCCTGCACAGCGTGACCGAGCCTTTATACCGGCGGGCGCGCTGTGCTCTGCTCACAGCTATCCAGACAGTCAGTGCAGGGAGAGGGTCGCTGCTTCAGGGAAAGGTTTGCGGCCCTTTATAGCTATTTCCGTAGCAGGGCTGCAAACAGTGTGACCAAAAGTCCTTCTCAGGACTATTCTAGTTGTATACAGGCAGGCAGGGTATAGCCAGGTCGGAGTACAGTAGCAGAGTCCTTCTCAGGACTATTGTTGCTGTATACAGGCAGGGTATAGCCAGGTTGGAATACAGGCTAGTGACCAAAAGAGTCCTTGTCAGGACTATTGTAGCAGTATACAGGCAGGCAGGCAGGGTATATAGCCATTCCTAGTGGTGACCGTATACCAGCCTTCATCATATCTGGGGCTGGTGTACACAGTCTAAAACAGTCCTGATAGTGTCAGACTTCTCAGCAATTGTCGCTCCTAAAACCTGTTAGGTTCTTAGTGCGTCCGTGCTTGCATTTAAAAACCGCACGTGTGTGCCTGTCAGTGGCAGAGTACAGGTGCACTTGTGTGCGTTTTTACCAAACTATTATATAACGCACAAGTGTAGTGTATAATACACGTCAGTCAGCAGTGGCTGATAGTGTCAGAGTTCTTAATTTTTGCTCCTAAAACCTGTGTTAGGTTCTTAGTGCGTCCGTGCTTGCATTTAAAAACCGTACGTGTGTGTTTGTCGGTGGCAGCGTACAGGTGCACTTGTGTGCGTTTTTACCAAACTATTATATAACGCACAAGTGTAGTGTATAATACACGTCAGTCAGCAGTGGCTGATAGTGTCAGAGTTCTTAATTTTTGCTCCTAAAACCTGTGTTAGGTTTTTAGTGCGTCCGTGCTTGCATTTAAAAACCGCACGTGTGTGTCTGTCGGTGGCAGCGTACAGGTGCACTTGTGTGCGTTTTTACCAAACTATTATATAACGCACAAGTGTAGTGTATAATACACGTCAGTCAGCAGTGGCTGATAGTGTCAGAGTTCTTAATTTTTGCTCCTAAAACCTGTGTTAGGTTCTTAGTGCGTCCGTGCTTGCATTTAAAAACCGCACGTGTGTGTCTGTCGGTGGCGTGGCAGCGTACAGGTGCACTTGTGTGCGTTTTTACCAAACTATTATATAACGCACAAGTGTAGTGTATAATACACGTCAGTCAGCAGTGGCTGATAGTGTCAGAGTTCTTAATTTTTGCTCCTAAAACCTGTGTTAGGTTCTTAGTGCGTCCGTGCTTGCATTTAAAAACCGCACGTGTGTGTCTGTCGGTGGCAGCGTACAGGTGCACTTGTGTGCGTTTTTACCAAACTATTATATAACGCACAAGTGTAGTGTATAATACACGTCAGTTAGCAGTGGCTGATAGTGTCAGAGTTCTTAATTTTTGCTCCTAAAACCTGTGTTAGGTTCTTAGTGCGTCCGTGCTTGCATTTAAAAACCGCACGTGTGTGCCTGTCGGTGGCAGCGTACAGGTGAACTTGTGTGCGTTTTTCACAAACTATTAAATAACGCACAAGTCTAGTGTATAATACACGTCAGTCAGCAGTGCCTGATAGTGTCAGACTTCTCAGTAATTGTCGCTCCTAAAAACCTGTTAGGTTCTTATTGCGTCCGTGCTTGCATTTAAAAACCGCACGTCTGTGCCTGTCGGTGGCAGCGTTCAGGTGCACTTGTGTGCGTTTTTCACAAACTATTATATAACGCACAAGTGTAGTGTATAATACACGTCAGTCAGCAGTGCCTGATAGTGTCAGACTTCTCAGTAATTGTCGCTCCTAAAAATCTGTTAGGTTCTTATTGCGTCCGTGCTTGCATTTAAAAACCGCACGTGTGTGGCAGTCGGTGGCAGCGTCAGGCTCCATATTGTCCCTGGATAGAGACGTGCATGATGGCCTGTAAACATGAAGTGCCCATTGTAAGTTAGTGGGTCTATTGTAGTATAGCCCTTAGGCAGGGCAGCCAAAAATTTGGAGGCTCCACATTGTCCCTGGATAGAGATGTGCATGAGGGCCTCAAAACATTGTTCCCATTGCAAAGGAGCGGGTCTCCTGTCGTTGTAATGCCCATTCTGAAAGAATGGGCGAAAAAATTTACCACTGGGGGTATACCTGAAACAACGGCTTAACTATTGTAACGGTCATCATGATGGCGCATGAGGAGAAGGAGGAGCAGTCCAGCGATTAGCCAAAGTCCAGAAGTGTGTTACCATGGGTGAGTGGAGGTACATGGCAAATTCCCGTTACAAACTTTAAATTCCGCTGTCATTTGCTGGTGGTGTGGTGAAGTCTGGCCCAATCCAACCCTTGTTCATCTTGATCAGAGTCAGCCTGTCAGCATTTACAGTTGACAGGCGGGTGCGTTTATCTGTAATGATTCCACCTGCGGCACTAAAAACACGCTCTGACAAAACGCTAGCGGCAGGGCAGGCCAGGACTTCCAAGGCGTAGAGAGCCAATTCATGCCACGTGTCCAGCTTGGATACCCATTAATTGTAAGGCACAGAGGAATGTCAGAGTACAGTTGTTTGATCTGCAAGGTACTCCTTGAGCATCTGGGCAAACTTAGGATTTCTTGTGGCACTACCCCTCACCTCAGGGTCTGTGGTATGTCCCACATCTTAAAGACTGTTCCCCTACCTCTGGCGGATTGGACTTGTGCCCCTCTCGGCTGTATGCCTTGGTTGTCCACTGATTCCTGACCTATGCCGCTAGCGTTTTGTGAGGGGAATGCTTTGCCTACTTCCGTGACTATGGCCTTCTGGAACTGCTGCATTTTGCCTGACCTCTCCGCCTCGGGAATAAGAGACATAAATTTCTCCTTTTAGCGTGGGTCTAACAGTGTTACCAACCAGTAATGATTGTCGGCCAAGATGTTCTTAACGCGAGGGTCACGAGACAGGCAGCTTGCCATAAAGTCAGCCATGTGTGCCAGACTCTTAACAGCCATCACTTCAGTATCCTGACCAACACGATGACTGAACATGCTGTCCTCCTCCTCCTCCTCCTCATCATCTACCCGGTCCTCTGGCCAGCCACGCTGAACCGAGGATATGACTGCATGTCATATCCTCAATTTGGCCAGAGAGTTGCTCCATGTCTTCATCCTCCTCCTCGTCATAGTCCTCCACTGCACGTTGTGATGAGACGAGGCTGGGCTGTGTGTTATCACCCACACCCACTACTGTTTCTTGCTCAAACTCATCGCGCTCCGCCTGCAATGCATCATGGTTGTTTTTTGAGCAGAGACCATTTTAAAAGGCAGAGAAGCGGTATGGTGATGCTAATAATGTCGTCATCGCCGCTCACCATCTTGGTGGAGTCCTCAAAGTTTTGGCGGATGGTACATAGGTCGGACATCCATCTCCACTCCTCAGGTGTTATGTGTGGAGTTTGACCCATTTCCCGACGGCTTAGGTGATGCAGGTACTCAACAACTGCCCTCTTCTGCTCACATATCCTGACCAACATGTGCAGAGTTGAATTCCAACGCGTGGGGACATCACACACCAGTCTGTGAGCCGGAAGATGCAAACGGCGCTGAAAGCCGGCAAGGCCGGCTGAAGCAGTAGGGGACTTTCGAAAATGTGCAGACAGGCGGCGAACTTTTACCAGCAGATCAGACAGCTCTGGGTATGACTTTAGAAACCGCTGAACCACGAGGTTGAGCACATGGGCCACGTATGGAACATGTGTCAGCTGGCCTCGCCTCAAAGCCGCCACCAGGTTCCGGCCATTGTCACACACAACCTTTCCTGGCTTTAGGTTCAGAGTTGTGAGCCAGTGATCTGCCTGCTGTTTCAGAGCTGTCCACACCTCTTCTGCATTGTGGGGTTTGTCACCTATGCAGATTAGCTTCAGCACTGCCTGTTGCCGCTTCGCCGAGGCAGTGCTGCAGTGCTTCTGTGTCGCCCTGGACAAGCCAGGGGCCACAGAGCACAACACTTAAACACCCCACATTCCCTGCAGGCATATCATAGTCAAAACACAAAATCCTTGTTGCCTTCCCCAGGGGCTGTTGTCCACACCAGGGTGTGGAGCCAGGCGGTTGGTCTCCACCCACCAAGGAGGAGGGAAAACACAGGCAGTGAGAGTTAAGCTAAGGAAGTGGAAGGAGGAAAGTAGTAGAGAGGAGAAAAGTGACAGCAAAGAGCCTGAAGTTGGTCCGGGTGTGTGGCCCGGACAGGACAGCAAGGTTGGCAGGATGTGGTGACCGTCTGCAGTGGAGGCCGATTGGAGTCTGCCGTAAGGACCGTGGACGGGTGGTGACCCGGCCGTACCGGACCGGTATACAAAGAGAAGCCAGCACCATTGGCAGAGGACTTTCGGATCCCGGCAAGGCTTGGTGTCGCCGTGAATTTGCCAAATCCGTTAGTGAAGGGGACCTCAGGGTTTCCAAACAGCCAAGTCCCGATAGAAGGCAACCGTCCAACCGTGAAGGGGAGACACCGCCACCGCCAAGGGCAACCGTCTCCCAGGGCCAGCGCCTGTGGGCAAAAGGGGCTCCTCCGGCCCATATCCAGGTCGGGGAGCGGGTTACCGGTGGGAAACCATCACTACCAACACTGAACTTAGGTGCAGGGAGAGACAGTCATCACTAACCTGCAGGGAGGAACAACCGCAGCCGTCCGAGGGACCCGTCCATCCAGCCACTTGTTTTACCGTGAACTGTGTCATCATCATTGGGCTGAGTGAGTACCTCCGTGCCGTGCAGCACAGCGCTGACCCTGCGACCCTGCACCTCATCAGGCCCCGCAACCCGCCTGTCATCCATCTCTACCCCATCACCGGGCCCCGGGACAACCAACCCCCCTACTAGGGGAGAAATAACAACAAAGCTGCTCCCTGTCACAGGCTCCCGTGATCCCCGTCCAGAGCAGCGGTGGTGTCCACACAATCACCACAACCGTGGGTGGCGTCACGGACAATATCCCCAAAACCCAAACCACCCCTTTTCACTCACGGGCGAGTAGCGCCGCTCGAGTCCCCGGGATCCGGCCATCGCTCAAGCCAACGAGCAGCAGCAGCCGTAGAGCAGCGGCAGCCGGACCCGAGCAGTGGGAGAGCGCACCGTCCCCTCCTCCGCCCGCGACACTTCCAGCTTGGGACTGGTGTGGAGGGTAGAGTGGATCAGGATGCGCAGGAGGAGGAGGAGGCTGAGGAGCATGACATTCCGGAGCTGTAGAGTGTGGGTGAAACCCTGACTGAGGTAGGGCCTGCAAAACTTGGTGTGGGAAGGACGTGTTCCGTCCCTCGCTCAGACTGGGTCCCAGCTTCCACAATAATAACCCAGTGTGACGTCAACGAGATGTAGCGGCCTTGCCCACATGCACTTGTCCACGTGTCTGTGGTTAGGTGGACTTTGGCTGAAACAGCATTGTTCAGGGCACGTGTGATGTTTTGTTACACGTGGTTAATGGTTATGCAATGCGGGGACGGCACACCGGGAGAAATAGTGGCGGCTGGGGACCGAGTAACGTGGGACAGCTGCCACCATCAGGTTGCGGAATGCTTCTGTCTCAACCAGCCTAAAAGGCAACATTTCCAGCGCAAGCAGTCGCGAAAAGTTAGCATTTAGAAGTGTGGCATGTGGGGCGTTGGCAGTGTATTTGCACCTGCGTTCAAAGGTTTGCTGAATGGATAACTGAACGCTGCGCTGGGACAAGGACGTGCTTGATGATGGTGTTATTTCTGCGTGGGTAACTGCAGGTGCAGGGCCGGAGGAGGCTTGTTCGCAGGCAGCATGGACAGGGTATTGGCTCGCATGCACAACCAGCGAAGACGTAGCAGTGACATCAGCAAGCACTGCTCCTCGACTCTGTTGTACTTCCCACAAAGTCGGGTGCTTGGCTGACATGTGCCTGATCATGCTGGTGGTGGTCAGGCTGCTAGTTTTGGTACCCCTGCTGATGCTGGCATGGCAGGTGTTGCAAATGGCCTTTTTAGAATCATCTGGAGCCAACTTAAAAAACTGCCAGTGTCAGAGTTCCTGGTTTTCCAGTTTTCTTTTGAAAGAGCTTGCCCTTTGTTAACATGGAGTTTTCTGTTCTGTTGCCCTACTTCCTGTCCATCTGTTTAAAAGCCGCCCCTAAAGCTTAGTCCAGTGCCTGAGTATACTGCTTCCTGTGTGCTCCTGCCCTGCTGCTTTTGGTTCCTGATTGTTATTTGGATCCTCTTGGAAAACAACCGACACCGACTCTGGACTTCATCTGGTATCATCTAGCTGTGCCCGGACTCCGTTTGCCGTCTTTGGTCGGCACTTCTGCCCGGTTCCTTCCGTTTAATACCACTCTGGACTCACATCACGTATGGACATTTTTGGACTTACCTATTGCCCTTTTGTGTCCCTGCTGCTGCGCATTTAGGCCTTCTGGGGTGATTGCCAGACAGTCCCTGTATAGGGGTTCGCTCTTGGTGGTCTCCCTGGGGGAGTCCGGTGCGCGGTCCCGTGAATTCCCTTTCGCTCCGTCCCTGGAAGGTATTTCCTGTATTTATGTTCTACTGTGTTTTTGTTCCGTTTATGTACATATTTGCTGGTTGCATATTACAAACGTCTTGCACCAAGAACTCGTCTCTGGTTGTCATTGCCCTAACGCAATCGAAATCCTTAATACATACAATAGTATTACAGCCAGACTCGGGAAGACCTAACATTTGTACAGGCACCTTGTGTCGTGTTGTTCCGGGGAACAGTTGCCTGACGTCTGCCTGGGGCCACCACTCTGCTTCTTACTGCCTGTTGTGATGCTACGCCTCCCTCCCCCTGTGCACTGCTGTCCTCGCTCTGCATATCCTCCTGCCAGGTTGGGTCAGTTACTGGATCATCCACCACGTCGTCTTCCTCTTCCGCACCCTGCTCCTCCTCCTGACTTCCTGACAATTGTGTCTCATCATCGTCCACCCCTTGTTGAGACACGTTGCCAACTTCGTGAGAACGTGGCTGCTCAAATATTTGGGCATCTGTACATACAATCTCGTCATGGCCCACTTCAACAGGAGCTGGCGAGAGGCCAGAATGTGTGAATGGAAACGTGAACGAACAGCTCTTCCGAGTGTCCAAGTGTGGGATCAGTAATGTCCGTGGACGTGTACTCGGCCTGGTGGTAGGAAGGAGGATCAGGTTCTGAAATGTGCGGTGCAGTATCACGGCTACTGACACTTGACCGTGTGGAAGACAGAGTGTTTGTGGTGGTGCTAATCTGATTGGAAGCATTATCCGCTATCCAACTAACAACCTGTTGACACTGGTCTTGGTTCAAGAGCGGTGTACTGCTGCGGTCCCCAAGAATTTGGTACAGGACGTGCGAGCGAGTAGATGTGGCCCTTTGTCGTGGCGAAATTAGAGCTTGCACACAACCTCGGTCTCTGCCTGCACCACCATCACGTCCACTTCCTTGTTCGTTGACAACGCCCTTGCGCATTTTGCAATGCTGTGCTGATGTGTATTCACTAGACTTGTGCGTTATATCCAAGTTTTTGCAAAACTCACACAAATGCAGCGGAAAGCTGCCACCAACAGGCACACACGTGCGGTTTTTAAATGCAAGCACGGAGGCACTAAGAACCTAACAGGTCTCTATCCAGGGACAACGTGGAGCCTCCCAATTTTTGGCTGCCCTGCCTAAGGGCTATACTATAATACACCCACTTCCTTCCAATGGGCACTTCAGGTTTACAGGCCCTCATGCACGTCTCTATCCAGGGACAACGTGGAGCCTCCCAATTTTTGGCTGCCCTGCCAAAGGGCTATACTACAATAGACCCACTTCCTTCCAATGGGCACTTCAGGTTTACAGGCCCTCATGCACGTCTCTATCCAGGGACAACGTGGAGCCTCCCAATTTTTGGCTGCCCTGCCTAAGGGCTATACTACAATAGACCCACTTCCTTACAATGGGCACTTCAGGTTTACAGGCCCTCATGCACGTCTGTATGCAGGGTCATTGGTGAACCTCAAAATTTTGGACTGCCCTGGCAAAGGAAAATACTACAAAGACTCAGTTCCTCAAAATGGGCACATTAGACTCAGGGGCCTTTATGTACGTCTCTTCTCAGGGACATCGGAGTGCCACACAATGTTTTACGTAAAATCTTTCATGTATTGATCTCAAAAAGTAACATACATTAGCTCTATCTCACTATTGGGTATGTGCCCTTAACATTTCCGCCATGAAAAATCATTTTGGTGTCATTTTGGAAGGTTTTCTGGTGAGTCCGTAAAAATGGCGTAAAACTGTTCACAGCTGTGACTTTTGAGTGATAAATGCTTCAAGGGGTCTTCCCCATGCTGTTGCCATGTCATTTGAGCACTCTTCGGAGACTTTTGTGCCATTTTTAGGGTTTCTACATGCTGCCGGTGGTCATTTCACAAAAATACTCGGGTCTCCCATAGGATAACATTGGGCTCGTTGCTCGGGCCGAGTACACGAGTATCTTGGGAGGCTCGGCCCGAGCTTCGAGCACCCGAGCTTTTTAGTACTCGCTCATCACTAATTGACGTGTACAACCTAAACAGAGAGAAGTAGTGAGGGGTGTTTAATGCCGCGACAAATGATCACTGTTCAGAAGTCAGATTAACGTGTCTTTATTGTTGGCATAGGTCTACGCGTTTCAGGAGCTCTGCTCCCTTCCTCAGGACCGTCAAGCACCAAAGAAACATCAAATCTACAAATGTGGAGGCCGACATACATTAATTAGCCACAGTGACGTCACAAAGACCATCCCATTTTCCAAAAAAAACAGGCGGGAAAAAGTTCAACAAAGTAAAATTATGACATAATACATATATCTGCATAATGACAAATAAAAATAAAGAAAGAAACGGTGTAAAGATTATACATACAGAGATTGTGTAAAAAATAAATATTAAATTATGTATAAAACCTGTGTATTTCCTGTGATGTGTGTGAGAATAATATATATATATATATATAATACAAATATGTGTGTGACATATAAATGCGTGTTACACCAGAAGTTTATATAGAGTCCAGAACTCATCTACATTTGTGTCAGTCCAGAACATTAAGTACTTGTCATATAAAAATAAGGTCCACCACAGCCACCAAGGCATGTGATCTTTTTGGAAGGAAAGAAACATTAATGAAGAAGATGAATATAAGCACGGAAGTAAGAGAACTTATGGGAGAATGTGAAGCAAAGAAAAAACTTTCCCGACTATAGAGAGCCAGGAGTAAAAATAGTGAAGCAGTGTGTGTGTGGGACCGCTACAGATCCTCATGTACTGACAGCGGTTCACCGGAGTTCAGAAGCGTGGGAAAAAAGTAAACCGCGCCTGCGCCAAGGATATGTATCAGGGGCAGGCAGGTTAACTAAGTTCAAAAGCGTGGGAAAAAAGACAGAGCACATGCGTTCAACCCGAGCGGTAAAGCGGGTGTCTGTGTCTGTGTCATCATAAAATAACTCACAGATAGGTGCGGAGTGTGCTAAGGATAAAGATGGAGGAGAGAACTATCTCCCATCAACCCTGACCCATCACATAGTGCATGAAAGGATGAACTAAAACCAGCATAATAACAAGAAAAATGTGCCCATCAGTAAATGGGTAAGGAGAACGGACGGGAACCCAGACAAGTATGTGAGATAGCCCCGCTAGATATAACAGCGGGTAAACCCGCTAACCCAACCGAAAGGATATAGAAAAGCTCAACTAGACATGGAATAAGACACAACCATAAAACATGAATAGAAAAAAATTTTAGAATAGAAAAAACAAATAAGATAAAGGAGGAAATATTGATATATCAGTAAAAACACACTAATCAAACAGAATATATATTCAGTATAAAAACAAGATGCTGATGGGGAGGAATTACTCATAAAGGGACATAACAAGGAATATAATATAAATACTATAAAATCTCTTTGACACAAATGTAGATGAGTTCTGGACTCTATATAAACTTCTGGTGTAACACGCATTTATATGTCACACACCTATTTGTATTATATATATATATATATATATATATATATATATATATATATTTTTTTTTTTCTCACACACATCACAGGAAATACACAGGTTTTATACATAATTTAATATTTATTTTTTACACAATCTCTGTATGTATAATCTTTACACCGTTTCTTTCTTTATTTTTATTTGTCATTATGCAGATATTTGTATTATGTCATGATTTTACTTTGTTGCACCTTTTCCCGCCTGTTTTTTTGGAAAAAGGGATGGTCTTTGTGACGTCACTGTGGCTATTTTATGTATGTCGGCCTCCACATTTGTAGACTTGATGTTTCTTTGGTGCTTGACGGTCCTGAGGAAGGGAGCAGAGCTCCTGAAATGCGTAGACCTATGCCAACAATAAAGACACGTTAATCTGACTTCTGAACAGTGATCATTTGGCGCGGCATTAAACACCCCTCTCTACTTCTCTCTGTTATCTGCCTCTGGGGTGGCTGCAGCCTTGATCAAAGTTATGCACGCGAATAAAGTAGTTGTGACTGTCACAACTTCATCTGGTGAGTATATTACTCCCCTCTCCTCACCCCGCATATATTGGGGTAATACCCTATCTGCGCTTTTATTTCCACAGTTTTTTCTGGTGTACAACCTAAAGGTATTTGTCTCCATGCATGTGTTTGCCTGTAATATCTTCTGTGTCATTATTCTTACATTGACCTGAGGAAGGGGGCAGAGACCCCTGAAACGTGTAGACTTTGTTAATGTTCCGAAATTAATGACTTGGAATAATAACTTTTTTTATTGAATGGTGACAAGCGCGGCGATGATCCCCGATTTCCTATAGAAGTCTCTGTTTCCATTTAACGGGTCCGCAGCTGTCTCCACCAGCATTTATGCTTCAATAGGTGTTGTGACTTCTCACAATATCTATAGGTGAGTGCACCCTATTAATTCTTTCACTGTTTTTATCAGTTAAGACCCTATGCGCCTGTTCTTTCCTCTACAGTCCCTGAATTCCTTGATAAATTAAGCAGGATGTGCCTGACTTTAACATTTTACTACTGTATCTTGGCATGTGGTGTGTGATATAATTACATTTACCGGTGACTACCGGCGGGTGTAGTTTTATTCTTCTCTATACTATGTCATTTACTGCAGTCATAGGTGATGGAAAAATACGATTAACAATACCTTGGCCGTTAAGGCTATGTTCACACATTGCATTTTTTCTGCATTGTTTGGCAGCATTTTAACAATAAAGAGTTTCATGGAAATTAAAAACTAATTTTACAATCCCAGCAAAAACCATGACAATTCATAAAGCTAATGCACACAATTGTTTATTTTTCCTGACTGAAACGGAAAACTAGAATAGATCCACACATAGAGGCGCAAAAAAAGGATACCATTAAAATAGATTTTATTGAAAAATAATTAAAATCATTAAAAAAGAGAGAATGTATAGAAACTGCATATGGGGGACCATACAGAATACAGTGCAAACATAGATAAATCCACATAAATAGGATAATTTATAAATAGTCACTTAGGTGTAAAATATATTACATATACCAGTATAATAAATACACAAATACAGTGTTTAAATAGTAAAATAACCAGTTCAAATATAAAAGGATAGAAAAAGCATCAGAGACTATATAGCATCCAAAAAATAAATAGATTAAATAAATACAAGTGTGTAAAGGATGTATATAGACCGAAGTGACTAGTGCTTTTGTGAAAAATACCCTGTGTAAATATCAATACCAATACTATGTAAATAATTATTTCATGTATTCTATGTTATGTCCACAAGATGACACCAAAGTATAACAAATCAAGCATCAAGGCCACGATTCCTTATTGTACTTTGGTGCCATCTGGTGGACATTACATAGAATACAGGTTGAAATAATTATTTACATTGTCAGTATTGGTATTGATATTTACACAGGGTATTTTTTACAAAAGCACTAGTCACTTTGGTCTATATACATCCTTTATACACTTGTATTCACTTAATATATTATTAGTATTTTTTGGATGGTATATAGTCTTTGGTGTTTTTTCTATCATATCCTTTTATACTTACACTGGTTATTTTACTATTTAAACAGTGTATTTATGTATTTATTATACTGGTATATGTAATATATTTGACACCTAACTGACTTTTTTGTATCAGGTTATAATTATCCTATTTATGTAGTTTGATCTCTGTTTGCCCTGTATGCTGCACGGTCCCCCATACGTGATTTCTGTATATTCTCTTTTTTCTAATGATTTTAATATTTTTCAATAAAATCTATTTTAATATTATCCTTGTTTTTGCTCCTATATGTGTGGAACTATTATAATCTACAATTGGTTGTTATTCTTGAGCTTGGGGAGCTTTGAGGTTTAGGGAGGAATTTCTTTTGCCCTACATATACAGTATATTATATTACCATTTTTGTTTGTATGAAATGAAAAACTGCTGCGTTTTCTTAAAGCATGCTGTGTGACTATAGCCAAAGGGGTAGAAGATGCAGTTATTATCTCTAGTTACATTTTTCTTAGATCATTGAGTGTTCTCAGTGTTAGAAACAAAATTATAATCTTGTTGTGATATCTTTTAATGGCTAACTAAAATAAAATAAAATGATGTTACAAAGCAAGCTTTCGAGACATCTCAAGTCCCTTCATCAGGCATGGTATGACGGGTCCTCCTGCCAGGTGTCAGTGGCGGCAACACCGGGCCCCCCTCCCGTCATTGTGCACAGCAATGATGAAGCATAGAGCATCCTGCTCCGCTCCATGCTCCATAATTCCCCCTCTGTGCCTGCACGGTGATGTCACTCCCATGCAACTGCTGTGCTGGGAACACAGCGCACAGGACGGGAGGGCACTGACCGGACCAGCGGGGCAAGGAGGAGAGAGGTGAGGTCTTGTTTTTTTTTTTTTTTTATAAATCAGTGCATACATAGTAGCCAGAGGCCTGGGGGGCTGCATTAAACATGGAGGCCTGGGAGGCTGGCTGCATTATACATGGAGACCTGGGGGGATGGCTGCATTATACATGGAGGCCTGGGGGCTGGCTGCATTATATATGGAGGCCTGGGGGGCTGGCTGCATTATATATGGAGGCCTGGGGGGATGGCTGCATTATACATGGAGGCCTGGGAGGCTGGCTGCATTATAAATGGAGGCATGGGGGGCTGGCTGTATTATAAATGGAGGCATGGGGGGCTGGCTGTATTATAAATGGAGGCATGGGGGGCTGGCTGTATTATAAATGGAGGCATGGGGGGCTGGCTGCATTATAAATGGAGGCCTGGGGGGTTGGCTGCATTATACATCCAGGCCTGGGGGGCTGGCTGCATTATACATGGAGGCCTAGGGGGCTGGGTGCCTTATACATGGAGGACTGGGGGGCTGGCTGCATTATAAATGGACGCATGGGGGGCTGGCTGTATTATAAATGGAGGCATGGGGGGCTGGCTGTATTATAAATGGAGGCATGGGGGGCTGGCTGTATTATAAATGGAGGCATGGGGGGCTGGCTGCATTATAAATGGAGGCCTGGGGGGTTGGCTGCATTATACATCCAGGCCTGGGGGGCTGGCTGCATTATACATGGAGGCCTAGGGGGCTGGGTGCCTTATACATGGAGGACTGGGGGGCTGGCTGCATTATACATGGAGGCCTGGGGGTCTGGCTGTGACGTGCCCACGGGGCCTGGGGTTTCCTCATAACTGCGCAGATGGTGGATTGGGTCGTCATAGTTGCCTGTCACGATTTCATGGTCCCGCGGTGTTAATGAAAGATGGATATGAAGGGATGGTTGGGGATGTTGGGAGTAGTTGTCTCATGATGCCACCTGGGATATGTGGCTATGCGGGAAGCCGCTGCTGCGGAAAGTCTCTCACTGTGGGGCTGATGGTGCGATGCAGCTCGGGTGTTACAGCTCTCCACAGGTAGAGCTAGGCACCAGGGAGGATGAGGGTGGTGGTAGTCTATGGCGCCGAAGCGTGGGGTGACGGTGCCGGCAAGGAAGTAGATGACACAGGGGCTGCAGTTCCAAGTTCTTTACTCCCTGTCAGTACATTACCCTTGGAGTGCCGGTTTCCACTAAGATGGGCTCCAGTTCATCCCGGATAGTTCAGAGGTCGGTGCCGGTGTTGTGGTCGGTGAGCCCTTCCTTCCTTGCGCGGTGTGTTTTGGGTCCCCGTGACCTATAGCTACACAGGGCCCGTTCTTTGTCAATTTAAAGTTCTGACCCGTTTAGGAGGCAGCGTGAGTCCTTTGGTGCTGGATTGTGGTCTCTAGTCCTGACTCTCTTTGCTGCTGTGCTCCAGGCTCTTGTGGTGAGAAAGGAAACCTGGAATCTCCTCTCCCAGCAGAATTATTAGGAAGTCATAAAGTTTCCCCTAATCTAGGGCTCTGTACCCAGTTTGCGCTGGTCCCGGGGGGAACTGACTCTGCATCCCTGTTCTCCTGTCTCACAAGTACCACCGGTGTTGCTGTCCAGAGATGTTGCCTGGACCGAAGTCCAGACTCGAGTCTCTCAGCCTGCCTGTGTCGCAGGCTGGCTCACTATATGAGTTGTGTCTCCTATTGCCCTGAACATCACCCCTCCCCCTCCCGGGTCCCCAGACTAGTGGGTGGGAGGCCCTTACCATTAGGTGGCCATCCAAAGACCCGACCCTAGCCTGGTCCCCAATGACGAAAGGGGCAATGGTGTGTGTGTGTATGATTAAAGTGGTGTGGAACCGGCACTGACCACCTCCGAACCTGGGATGAATACTGCACCTTAAGGCAGATGCAATACCCTGTGGCGCCTGAAACCTCAGGGGTGCCACAGCTGGATTATACATGGAGGCCTGGGGGGCTGGCTTCATTATACCAGGAGGCCTGGGGGACTGGCTGCATTATACATGGAGGCCTGGGGGTGCTGCATTATATATGGAGGTCTATGGGTTTGCATAATAAACATGGACACCTTATACATCGACTATAGGGGTGCATTATACATGGAGGTCTATGGGGCTGCATAATATAAAATGAAGGACACCTTATACATGGAATACAGGGGTGCATTATACATGGAGAGTATGGGGCTGCATAATAAAATATGAAGGTTTTATGGGGCTGCATTATAATAAGGGATGATGGAATACCCTATTATTCGATTCGACGAATATCTGGCGAATACCTCACCGCTATTCGAGTATTTGCGAATATTCGACCCCCAATGTAAGTCTATGGAAAACCAGAATAATTTTACATCGGACCTAACGGTGACCTGTGGTGACTGAGGAAAAGGTTGAAATCGATGGAAAATGCTGAAACAGTATGGGCACAGCCTGTGGAAGGTGCCTCACTGTATTTCTGGTGTCTTTGAATAATGTGGTCAGAGCAGCACGCGGCGTTTACATAGTCGCCATAACAGCTCTCAAACCATAGTAAAGAGGGGACATTGCTAAGAAAGTTTCTAGTGCCTAATAACTGTAATACAATGTCAAATCAAGCCCCGACCTCCCCAAAAAAAACACCTTAGCATATGTTCACACGTTTCGTTTTTTAAATTTTTCCTTTTTCGATTAGAAAGGGCTGTAACTTAAACATTATATTGGTGCCTGTCTCACACCTCCTTTTTTGGGACATATTTGACAGCACTTTAAAAGGTCAGCTACAATGTGCCCGTTGGGATGTTGACCTTGCCCTCCTCCTCCTCCACCACCAGCACCACCGGCTGCAGTGGCCCTCTACTCAAATGTAGGAAGGGCCAGTGGCTGTCCTCAAATCTGACTTCTTAGGGCTCTCAGGTGGGCCCTGTAACATACATTGAGGAAGGATGGAAGTCATTTGTAGTTTTCTGCGTCCCCTATATCATTAGTGTGAAAGTTGGAATACGTACTCCATAACACTTTACAGTGCTATTGCCAATGTGGCCATTTGGGTGTTGGCCATGGCCTGCTCCTCCTCCTCCTCCACCAACACCATTGGCTCCAGTGGCCCTCTATTCAAATTCTATTCAAATGATTCAGAAATTTATGTTTTATGGACAAATGAACGCCACGCTGGGACATCGAAGCTGATGTCGTTGATGATGATGATTGCATCTGACCAAAAGCAGGTTATGACCAGGAGGCATCATCGCATGCTTCCTAAACCGCAGTTTGTGAAGCATGCAGCACCGTGGAAGTGGCAGTTATTTCACTCTGGAACTCAGGCTTTATTTCACTAGCTAACACCGAGGATTTAAAAAAATTCAGTTTCCCCAGGGGGGAATGGTTCAAACACCATGGAGCACAGCATCAGAAGGTACTCCCAATAACTCTCAACAACTTTTTTTCTTTAAAAAAAAAATTGGTAGGATAAGCAACAGGGCATAACATGCCAAGGAGTTTAATAAATTCAAATCCCCATGTTGAAAATGGTTCAGACACCATGGAGCACAGCATCACAAGGTACTCCCAACAGCTCCCAGCAACATTTTTTTAAAAAAAATTGTAAGATTTGAAACAGGGCATAACATGCTAAGAAGTTTAGTAAATTCAGTTCCCCCAGGGGATAATGGTTCAGACACCATGGAGCAAAGCATCAAAAGGTACTCCCAAAAGGCTCCCAACAGCTTTTTTAAAAAAAATTGGTAGGATAAGCAAACAGGCATAACATGCCAAGGAGCTAAAAAAAATTCTGATTTTGCAGGGGACCATGTGTAACACACGTGGAGCACAGCATCAATAAAGAACACAAATAGAGACTGCCTGACCAATTGTTCTACACCAGACCTGGGCAAGGGGCGGCCCACGGGCCACATTCGGCCCGCCTACTCTGTGACCGGCCCGCCTGGCTCAGGGTGTCCTTGCTGGCTGATCAGTGATGAGGGCAATCTGACCTTGTTGTCCAGAGCTCCAGGCTCCGGGAGGCGCATGGTCAGATTTCCCTCATCACACGTTGCGTGCCTGGCAGGGAGAAATCCTGCAGCTCCACACAGTCTAGGCAGCGGAACGCAGGAATCTGTCCTCTGTTCCCTGCCCGGCACCTTTCTCTGTGACACACAGGCGTGCCCTGACGTCGTCAGTATGGCGCGCGTGTGTGTCATTTGAAAAGTTCCCGCCCGGCAGGAGAAGAAGCTGCAGCAGCCGGGGCCGGTACAGAGATTAGCAGCGGCGGGGGCCGTTCAAGAAAAGAAGCATGTCAGCGGGGGCCCGTACAAGAGAAGAAGCATGTCAGCGGAGGCCCGTACAAGAACAGCAGTGGCGCAGCCAGAGCCTTTACAGGTGAAGAAGCAGCTGAGCAGGGACCTGTACGGAGGTGCCTGAGGAGGGAAAGGTGAGTGGTGACTAGTAACCAGGGGGGATAATCGGGGGTGTGGGGGTAACTGGTGACTAATATTTGGGTGTAGTGATGTAGTATATGGGAATGTAGTTTTACAGGTGTAGTATATAGGGGTCTAGTGATGTATATGGGTATGTAGTGATGTATATTACAGGTGTAGTGTATAGGGATGTAGTGATGTATATTACAGGTGCAGTATATAGGGGTCTAGTGAGGTATAAGGGGATGTAGTGATGTATATTACAGGTGTAGTGTATAGGGATGTAGTGATGTATATTACAGGTATAGTATATAGGGGTCTAGTGATGTATATGGGGATGTAGTGATTAGAGCTGATCGAACGGCCAATAATCCAGGGCCAGCGGATCACTAACAGATTTAAAAAAGAATCCGATCTGCTTTGGAATCCGGTGCCCATATAAGTCAATGGGGACCGGAATCCGGAGGATAAAAACGTTTCTGAAGGGGCTAGGGGATTAGGAGCGAGTGCAGCATACTCACCGAGTGGCTGTCATGGCGGCACACTTCTTCCGGGTCACGCTGTTACCTTCCGGAGCCGACAATTCAATATTCATTGTTTTCCCCGCCCACCGGCGCGTGTTGGTTGCAGCTAGACATGATCCCACCCTAAGTGGCAGCGTGTCAGCTAACTGCAACCAATCACAGGCGGCAGGATGGCCGGTGGGTGGGGAAAGCAGTGTGTCCGTTGCAAGTGTCACTCCGGCTTTTTTTTTTTAATATTAATTAAATAAATAATTAAAAAAAACTGGCGTGCGGTCCCCCCTAATTTTCATCCCCAGACATGGTAATGCTGGCCGGGGGCTGGTATTTCAGCCCGCAGCCGCCCGGTATAGCCGCATGTATTACATGGGGCTATACCGATAAATTACAGGCGGCGTGATGCGGTGCCAGTCGGGGTAATAGGTTTGTGATCGCACGGGCGTCTGTGAGATACCCGCATCACAAACCTGCAAATGAATGTAAATAAACACACAGAGAAATCCTTTATTTACAATAAAGTACAAACGCAGCCTCATTCACCATTTTATTACCCCAACACCCTCCGGCATAATCCACACGTCCCACGGCGACACATCCGGCTCTGCTACATCTCACAGCTAGCAGCCGTAAAGCACGGCTGCTACCTCTGAGTGTAGACACTGAATGAGTGGCTGTGACAGGCTGGGCTGTGACATTATCTCCTCCGCAGCTCCAGCTTGTCCCCTCCTTAGTGCCGGCCGCAGCAGAAGTCCACTCTCACTGACCTCAGTGGCAGGGACGGACACTCGCATGACACTCGGCGTAGCTGTACTGCCAGCGTGAGCCATGTGTCATGCAATGGGATCGCACCGATGCACGCGGAGACAGTGGAAGAAATGGGGAGAAAGTGCTCCCTCTATCTTCTCCGCTCCTGTGATGCGATTGCAAGATCGCATCACAGTCGCATGACCCTCGGCTGACACCCGCAGCAGAGAAAGCCATGGACCCCATAGCAGGGAGGGGCGACATGACCAGAGGGAAGGGAGGGAGTGAGGGGTTAATAAAGTTAAAATGAGGGGCATTATGGGAAGATATAGGGGATTGGTGGAAAAAGGGTCCCTGTAGGTGAGGGGGGGAGTATATAAGTAATTAGGGAGGGTCTTACCTCCCCTTTGGACTCTGGACGGCGACAGATTCTGACCGGACCCAGGACCGAATAGCCATCTCCAGGATTGATGGCGGACCTCCAGGAACTTGATCGTATGATCCGAGCGGCGATGGCGGTGCACGGGGCCCAGGCAGTGCAGTCTCACTTCAGGGCTGCCTGGGTTTCCCCGTCGGCACCTGCCCCTTGTTCCCCCCCTCGCCGTGGGCGGCGTTCCAGGCCCCCTGTCAGGTACTCTCCGGGTGCGGGGGGAGCGAGGAGGCCCAGTGAGAGCCCCCCTAGGGACCCTCCGCGGCGGGGCGGGCAGCGGCAGCTCCCTGCGTCCGCTCCGGCCGCCGGGAGGAATCTCCGGCGAGGCTGCGGCAGCCGAGAAGGGGGCGTGGCCAGCCTGGGGCCTTCTTCCGGTCTCAGGCCTCGGGCTGGAGTACGGAGCCCAGAGGCGGCTCCCGGCCAGGATCGAGCCCGGCGACGGACTGAGGCCAGCGGCGGCCTGGTTAGCGGTGGGCCTGGCCTGGGGCCTACTTCCGGTTCCAGGTCGCGGGCTCAATTTTGCAGGCCAGCGGCAGCCCGGGAACCGGGCCGTGCCCAGCGTGGAACGGAGGCACGGAGAGGGGGCGTGTTCAGCCTGGGGCCTGCTCTGGACGCCGGGTCCCCGGTGGTGGGGTACGTCCCGGCGGCTGCTTCTGTACAGGAGCGTGCCCGGCTGATGACGGAGGCCAGCAGTACCCCCCGAGGACGGTGGGGGGGGCCGGGCGCAGGCAGCCAGCAGGGGGACCGATGTGGGCAGGTGCCACCCGGATACCTGTACGGCTGTGGAGAGCAGGAGGGACGGCGGGAGCCCCAAAGTGACCGCCAGGTCCCTCAGGTCATCAGTACTGCGCCTGGCGGCCGCGGTCTCCCTCGGGCGGGGGGAGGACCCAGCGGGAGGTCCCGGTCGGAGGCCCTGGAGGGCAGGAACTGACGGTGGGGAGCCCCCTGAGCTCGGGGAGAGGCTCCTCCAGGAAGAGGACTCGGTCGGCGGCGGCCCAGGGGACAGGACGGTCTTGTGGGCTGTCGCCGCACAGAAAGCAGCGGACGCCCACCGCCAGTGCCCACGCGGCTGCCCAGGAGGGCGGCTGTGGTGGAGGGGACGCATCGGCTGCGTCCTCTGGAGCTGGGACGGTGGAGGACGGCTACAGTGAGGAAGAAGAAGGAGCCCTCAGGTCGGGGGAAAAATCAGAGGAGCAGATGGCAGACGACGTCGCAGTATCGAATTCCATCTCTGCGTCACGGTCGGGTGAGCTAGCCGTGGATTCGACATTGCTTGCGGCGCGGGGTGCTGGTGTTGGGGAGGCGGCTGTGGGCACAGCAGCGCCAGAGGGGTCAGCTTTGCTTAGTCAGTTGCTGGGGCTTATGCAGGGTTTAACGCGAGCGCCGGCAGCATCGGCGGCCTAAACGGGGTCGGTGGTGGATGGCGCAGCGGCGGCCAGCGGCGAGAAGGCGCCGGTGGGGGCGGGTGCAGTTAGCGGAGTAGTGGAGCCTGCAGGCGACGAAGCGGGAGAAAAGGAGAAGGAAAAGGAGGATGAGGTGGTGCGGCTGGATGACAGGGCTAAGAGCGAGGTGTATGTGTGCTTTGAGGGACTGCTAGGGGCGCACCTCAAAAAAGAGGTGAGGGAAAAAATTTGGAAAGGGGAGTACGTGGAGATATTTTCCCTACTACACCTGGAAAAATTTAACCTAGACAAGGTGAAGCCGAGCGATTCCAAGAAGGAAAAGGAGGAGGAAGAAAAACGCCGCTATAGGCTCATTCCTCGTTCCTTTTCCAATTGGTTGCAGGCGTTCGCAATTTTGGCTAGCGTGGTAGGGGAAAAGGAGGCGGAGCACTGCTCGGCTCTATTCGGCTATATGGATGCAATCAGGGAGGCGTATCGCACGTACGGGGGCTTGGCATGGCTGCGGTATGATGAGCAGTTTAGGCAGCGGAAGGCGTTGCGGCCCGGCATGCGGTGGGATCATAAGGACATTTCCTTATGGATGCGTTTAATGGCGGCCCCGAGCCAGCCCTTTCGTGGCGGTGCCGGGGGAATGGGAGCCGGGCTCTCGGGGATCCAGAAAAAGGGATTGTGCTGGCAATTTAACGAAGGCCAGTGCAAATTTGGTGCAGCATGTAGGTTCAAGCATGTGTGCTCCGGCTGCGGGGGGGGGGCATAGTTTGTCCAAATGTTTTAAGAAAGGGAGAGGCAAGGCCGGGGATGGGTCTGGTAAAAGGGAGGATGCCAGTGAAAGTAGAGGCGATGGCGCCGTTTTTAAATAGGTATCCGGACGGGGTAGCGTCGTCGCTTTTGCGGTTTGTTTTTTTGTATGGGTTTGAGATTCCGTCGACGGTTGAGGCATTGCCTCCGGTTTGTCGTAAATTACGGTCGGCAAGGGATCACCCTATAGTTGTGGGTGAGAAGTTGGGTAAAGAGGTTGAGCTGGGCAGGATGGGGGGCCCATTTGAGAGCCCGCCGTGCAGTAATCTGGTGGTGTCCCCGCTGGGGGTGGTGCCAAAGAAGGAGCCGAATAAATTTCGGCTCATTCATCATCTTTCATTTCCGGAGGGGTCGTCTGTGAATGATGGCATTGCGCCGGAATTGTCGGCGGTGTACTACGTCTCGTTTGACAAAGCGCTGGATCTGGTACGGGCGGCGGGACGCGGTGCATTGATGGCAAAGGCGGATGTAGAATCGGCGTTTCGTTTGTTGCCGGTGCATCCGGAGAGTCAGCACCTTCTGGGTTGCTGGTGGAACGGGAAGTTTTATGTTGATCGTTGTTTGCCCATGGGCTGTTTGATTTCTTGTTCATATTTTGAGGCTTTTAGTTCCTTTGTTGAGTGGGTGGTGCGGGACGTGTCCGGCTTGTCATCCATTATTCATTATTTGGATGATTTTCTGTGTGTTGTTCCAGCGGGTTCCATGGTTTGCGCTGGTTTGTTGTTCGCCTTGCAGAGAGTGGCGGATCGTTTCGGGATCCCTTTGGCGCAGGAAAAAACGGAAGGGCCGGCGCCGGTTATGCGGTTCCTGGGGATTGAAATCGACTCGCTGGCCATGGAATGTAGGTTGCCGGAGGACAAGATTGTGGATTTGCGGAGCGCGGTTGCAGCAATGCTGGCAGCAAAAAAAGTGCGGCTTAAGGTGGTACAGTCTTTGCTTGGAAAGCTGAATTTTGCATGCAGGATTATGCCAATGGGGCGTGTTTTCGCCAGGAGGTTGGCGACAGCTACAGCAGGCGTGCGGTCCTCGGCGCATTTTGTGCGGGTCACGCGGGAGATCAAGGAAGATTTGTTGGTTTGGGACGTCTTCTTGCGGCATTTTAACGGCCGCGCTTTGAGGTTGAAGAAGGTGGTGCCCAATGATGCGCTGGAACTGTATACGGATGCGGCCGGGTAGGCGGGTTTCGGCGCCATTTTTCAGGGACATTGGTATGTGGGGAGGTGGCCCGAGGATTGGCGGCAGGGTGGCCTGGTAAAAAATCTGGCCCTACTCGAGTTGTTTCCAATCATGGTGGTGGTGGAGTTGTGGGGGTCGCAATTTTCGGGACGTAAAGTGTGTTTTCATTGCGATAATCAGGCAGTCGTGCATGCAATAAACAGCTTGTCAGCAAAATCTGGACCGGTAGTGTCATATCTGCGGCATTTGGTGCTCAAGTGTTTGCTGTGGAATATGATATAATATACAAACTTGTGTCTTGTACATAATTGAACCTCCTGTGCCATAAGAGTCATCTGGCACATCACGGGACCTTAACCCGGTCAAGGACCCACCTTAGGTTTCCAGGGGAAACAGGTTGTTTTGGTGGGGGGTTATTGGGATCCGGGACGTTGGGACTGGACTGTCGCAGGAAGGGACCGCAACGGGGTAGGTTGGGTCCCCGCTGCCATCACAACTGGTGGGGTCGCCCTGTTGACAGATGAACTCAAAAAGTTCGTAACGTTAAAGTATAAGTGCCTCCCTAATGTGGGATGAACCTGTTGATAAATGTTATTAATGTTAACCTTTTTCTTACAAGTTTAATAAATGCAATAAATGCTTGGCGTCCAGTAGCTCACGGACGAGCTACGTTTAACCAATGGGGAATGTGATGCCCTGGCCTATCAGGTCGTCACAAGGGTGCCGTGCAATCTGCCCTTCTGCATGGTACCCACTCCTCCTTGGTTACGGGTCCTGTCCCTTTGGTGTTGCTAAGAACAGGTATACACAAATCCTGAGGAACACTCTGCACCACACCCACCAGACACCCATTGGGCAGCCTGAGGGGAATAGGGCCGCCCAGATGGAGGGATGGTAGAAGGAGGGCCAGAAGTGTCAGTTGTAGTCAGAGAGTGTTAGTGAGCAGTGACCGGAAAGGTCACGCTGCAGAGCTGGGCTCCTGTACCTGGCCCAGGTGCCAGACATTGGCCTGGCCTGGAAGGAGCTGGAACCCCGGTCGCAGGGGGTAGTGGCAAGGGGCACAGTACTGCCACGGAGGGCAGTCCGGCAGCCTTGTGCTACAACCGGGCAGGGGCCAGGGCACAATGGGGTACGCGGACCCTAGGCTGGGAAGTAGCTTTAGGCAACCCAGTAATTCACCCGACGAGGATGGAATCTTCATGAACCGCTCTCCACCTGCTCCAAAATCGGGGTACTAGCGCAGAGAGAGAGGGATATAACTTCCCAAAACTGTCCAGAAAATCCCAAGCGTGAACCCTGAGAGCAAGCTCACTCTGCTAGCCACGCAGGTGAGTGGGACCCGAGTAGTTTTAGGTGAAAAGGATCCACCAAGTGTAAACACAGTGCCAAGAGACAAGGCTTCAGACCAACCAGCAACGCCAAAAGGGCACGGACCCAGCGTGTTCGAACTAAGGCTGCAGGGCATTCAAGACTTTGGTTTACCTGGTGTCAGTGTCAGCATCTCTGGACTGTGTGAGTACATTGTGCCCCTTTGTTTCAACGGGTCCCTAGCATCACTGAGCCCCGGGACACCATCCACTTCCCATGGAGGGGTTAACATCTCCAGCTGCTATCCCATCGCTCCCAGGTGCTCCTTTTCTCTCCCAAAGGCAGCAGCTGTGGTATCCCATTTTACCACGACCCGTGGGTGGCGTCACGAACACTATCCAATCCATCCTTTTTTTCCCCCTTTTTATTTTCGAGAGGCCGCTCGACCCCGCCTCGGATCCGAAGACCCCTCGAGCCACTGCGGATCCGGATCCGAGCAGCCCATTGGCTGTAGCGGGGGTGGCACATTAGCATACTATGCAATTCAGTAATTGTAACCCATAGAGATGGGAGGGTCTGGATAATACGGACAGAGGCCCTGACATTTCTATACTGTTTCCCACAAGAAGTAATGTGTTTATCTCAAGACCCTATTAGGCTGAGTTACATGAGCTACCTTGTTGTTACTTTCTAGTGTAACCAGAAATTATACTGCTTTTCCTTGTGATAACCTTCCCTTGCCTTCTGTTTCCCTATCCCTGTCAGTAAATTAATAAATCGAGTTAGCACTGTTCCTCCTTCCCTGTGTGCTGTATTTTGACCCTGCTCTTACATGGGTATAATCCCTCCTTGGAATTCTACATAGTCTTTGCAATGAGTGAATAGGCTGTACAAGGGAAAGAGTCTGAATTTCTTTAAAATTGACACAAAATGTACTCAGAAGCCTTCTTCTCCATATCTTGCTGTGTGTATTTCCATCCATCCTTGGAATTCTTGCTATTCCTTCCACTGAGTGCTTAGGTTGATCTAGTATAGAAGTTCTAATTTTTTTAGAATTGACACAAACTGTAGTCACAGGTAGAGATGAGCGATCTCGAAGTTTGGTTATCATGTCCAACACATACTTTACAAAAAAAAAATAGTTTGGGTTTGGAGTTTAGGTGCTTTCCTCATGCTGACCACTTGAGCAAGCATTGCTGTGCTCGGGTATGCTCAATGCTCAGCCCAGTGCAATCCGCTTGCAGTGTTTGAATGGCTTGCACTGGGGGTAACAACAGAGTTATTGGATGTAGTGTGCACGAAAAAAAAAGGAAAAACCCTAGCCACCCTCCCCCAAAAATGTTCTGTTTATGGTTGGCTGCATAGGTCCAGAGACCTAAATTGCCCAATTAGTGACTTCCATTAGGGTTAAGGTCAAGCGGGGTCCTAAACCGAAATTAATCTAAAGTTCAGCTGAACTGAACTTCCACGGGTCAACTTATCTCTAGTCATAGGTCCCTCTCTTGCTGTGTATATTACAATCTGTATTTGGAATTCTAGCTAGGCCTTGCACTAATTGCATAGCCTATGCCTGTTTGGAGTCAGAATCTTTG